>NC_052307.1:33746162-34046162 GCF_016432855.1 Salvelinus namaycush
CACGTCTCTTTGGAAAGCTCTTGTCGCATTGTTCGATTGATTGTTATTCTCCCCCCATTTCTCTCCCTCCCTCCCTCTCTCTCTCTCCTCCCTTTCTCACTCTCCTGAATGGCTGGAAAGGTGGGACATATTGAGGACTACAGTAAAGCCTGGTCGGTAAAGCCCAGTCTGGCAACAGAGGTAAGAGGAAGACTCCACCTGGGGCAGATACCGTGGAGACAGAGCTACTCTTTCAGACGGCGTATTATGTGCTGTGTTTCTGGGTTATTAGTGGGATTGGAGGGCTTCAGTCCTCGTGTTACTGCAGTGGGGGGGAAGGGGGGAGGGGGGGGGGGGGGGGGGGCACTGACAGATACACTGACTGGGCTGTCATCTGTCTGCGATTTCCCCGTGTGTCTGTTCTGTTTGTCTTGGTTTAAAAGAGAGAAGAGTAGTTGGAGGCTTGCAGACATTAGAAGGGAGGAAGGGCATATAGTGCTGCAGAAACCGGTGTGTGTGTGTGTGTGTGTGTGTGTGTGTGTGTGTGTGTGTGTGTGTGTGTGTGTGTGTGTGTGTGTGTGTGTGTGTGTGTGTGTGTGTGTGTGTGTGTGTGTGTGTGTGTGCACTTATATCAGGGAGCTTTACACTAGCCCTTGATCAACAAACAGACAGACAGTAAATAGACATCCACATGTCATCTGTCTGTTGGCGCTCACGCCGGTGACCACGTGTGGTTTGTGTTCAGAGTTGTCTGAGCTCCATCTCACAGGAGAGGAGAGGCCTTTAAAGGCAGGCGTGAGAACAGACTTATACTGTAGTGCGGTGCAGTGTGTAGTTAGTTATCTTCCCCCTCTAGCTGGCTGCATGGCTGCTAGCTCAGAGCGCAGGCTTTATCTGGCGGCTGCGTTTTGTGCTAGGTTGCTGTGATTAAGTGGCAGGCGGCTAGGCTGGGCCGGGTTGAAAGTGTCCCGGGCTGGGCGGCGATTGGCGGCAGATCCAGGCATGTGATGAGAGAGGCGGCCAGCGAGAGGAGGAGGAGGATGAGAGAAGGAGGAGAGGAGGTGGAACCGTACCCACAGGTTCAGGAGCCAGGGAGCTCTCAGAGTTCGGAAGTCAGCCGAGGGAGTAAAAGTTAGTGGGTCAGACAGACACGCATGCGCACATGTTTATCTGGCAGAGTGTGTGTGTGTGTGTGTGTGTGTGTGTGTGTGTGTGTGTGTGTGTGTGTGTGTGTGTGTGTGTGTGTGTGTGTGTGTGTGTGTGTGTGTGTGTGTGTGTGTGTGTGTGTGTGTGTGTGTGTGTGTGTGTGTGTGTGTGTGTGTGTGTGTGTACTATAGTAACCTCTAGCACGTGGCCTCTAAGTGCTGGCGCGCTGCTGTTCTCTGGTCTGCCAAGTCGTGGCACGCTTGTGTGTTTATATACGAGGTGAATCTTTGAGCTATGGGTTCAGACGGAGGATTTCATCCATGCTGTCGCTGAACTGGCAATCTGTTTATAGAGACTGGCATAGCTAATCAATGTCCAGTATTCTGACGTATGTCTTGTTTTTGAATGGATTCTTTCATTGTAAGATTGGTTGTCAAAGTTGAGTTTTGCCATGTTGATGATCAGTTGAATATGAGGAAGTAGATTCAAATTTAGCCGTAGGCTTTTCTTGTTGCGCTAATGATCTTCACGGTTTCAGTTATACATGTTCAGACAGTCAGGGAATTGGTTGTCATGCTACTTTTGAACTCAGTGAACTTACTAAGGTCTAAGTGCTGACACATACTTCTCATCAGCTAAGGCTGTTGGTCACCATCTGTTGTTGTCATGATTCAAGCATCATTCTGGAAAATAGTCAAGACTGGCTCATACATCCACACAAACAACGCCCTGTTGAAGAAGCACTATAAAAATCTAGTTTTCACTCTTTAATTCTCCAGTGTACACATACAATATACAAATATATATATAGTTGAAGTCGGAAGTTTACATACACTTATGTTGGAGTCATTAAAAATAGTTTTTCAACCATTCCACAAATTTCTTGTTAATAAACTATAGTTTTGGCAAATCGGTTAGGACATCTACTTAGTGCATGACACAAGTCATTTTCCAACAATTGTTTACAGACAGATTAGTTCACTTATAATTCACTGTATCACAATTCCAGTGGGTCAGAAGTTTACATACACTAAGTTGACTGTGCCTATATCGACATAACCTGAAAGGCTGCTCAGCATGGAAGAAGCCACTGCTCCAAAACCGCCATAAAAAAGCCAGACTACGATTTGCAACTGCACATGGGGACAAAGATAGTACTTTTTGGAGAAATGTCCTCTGGTCTGATGAAACAAAAATAGAACTGTTTGGCCATAATGACCATCGTTATGTTTGGAGGAAAAAGGGAGATGCTTGCAAGCCAAAGAACACCATCCCAACCGTGAAGCACAGGGGTGGCAGCATTATGTTGTGGGGGTGCTTTGCTGCAGGATGGTCTGGTGCACTTCACAAAATAGATGGCATCATGAGAAAGGAAAATGATGTGGATATATTGAAGCAACATCTCAAGACATCAGTCAGGAAGTTAAAGCTTGGTCGCAAATGGGTCCTCCAAATGGACATTGACCCCAAGCATAACTCCAAATTTGTGGCAAAATGGCTTAAGGACAACAAAGTCAAGGTATTGGAGTGGCCATCACAAAGCCCTGACATCAATCCTATATAACATTTGTGGGCAGAACTGAAACAGCGTGTGCTAGCAAGGAGGCCTACAAACCTGACTCAGTTACACCAGCTCTGTTGGGAGGAATGGGCCAAAATCCACCCAACTTATTGTGGGAAGCTTGTGGAAGGCTACCCGAAACGTTTGACCCAAGTTAAACAATGTAAAGGCAATGCTACCAAATACTAATTGAGTGCATGTAAACTTCTGACACACTGGGAACGTGATGAAATAAATCATTCTCTCTACTATTATTCTGACATTTCACATTCTTAAAATAAAGTGGTGATCCTAACTGACCTAAGACGGAATTTGTACTAGGATTAAATGTCAGGAATTGTGAAAAACTGAGTATAAATGTATTTGACTCAGGTGTATGTAAACTTCCGACTTCAACTGTATATATGATGTATACATTTTAAGTATACACTGCTGTTTTCTAACATTTAGTTTCAGCTCTAGAAGGGTTACTGGTCTTTGTAGTAGCTCTTCAGGAAACACTAGAGCAACGTGAGCGGTTACAACAGACTCTGCTGGCGTGATTTCTCTTCTCTTCATACGCAGTTATTTCCTTTTCAATCATCAAATGTGCACTTGCACCATGCGCAAATACACGTAGACTGTTTACCGGAAAGGTAGATGGAGCAAAGACATGAATTAGTCATTGTGTTTCTGATTACAAATGGAAAGTACAGCGCTAGCAGGTTTGGTTGAACCGTGCTGTGTCCCAAATGACAACCTACTCCTATGGGCCCTAGTCAAACACTAGCTATGTAAGGAATAAGGTGCCATTTGGAACACAGCCATGTTGTGGAATCCCCACCCTCGATTAGATTAGAAAGGGTTAACCGTGACCTAGTTTATGTGGTAACAGTGAGTGGCAGATGACATCACTGTAATTTGAGCTGTGACGAGATGGGTTGCATGTGTGCGTGGGGGGGGGGGTAGCAGTGTCTGTAGGTGTAGTATTTACGGAAGGCGTGCGGTGTTCCAGGTTAGTTACATTCAGCGTCTTTTTTGTTGTTGTTGACCTGTCACTGAATACGGTTACATGCACACAATAATGCGATTACTGTGGATAGTCAGATTAATATAATAGTTCAATTTAAACATTTACATGCTTTGCAAAAAAAAAAATATCTATTTCCTCAATAATCCTGTTTACATGGACATATCTGAAATCAGGCTACCTGATGGGACTCTGATAAATGCAGAAAATCGCTCAATCAAAATAAACGTTCCACCACAGCGACCATGTTATTTTTGGGAAGCGTATTTGATTCTGAGTTCGGACATATAAAGTTTGTATGTGAAAACTACTTCTAAGACGCATACATTCAGTTGTTCTGAACTCACTTCATACATTCAGTTGTTCTGAACTCACTTCATACATTCAGTTGTTCTGAACTCACTTCATACATTCAGTTGTCCTGAACTCACTTCATTCATTCAGTTGTTCTGAACTCACTTCATACATTCAGTTGTTCTGAACTCACTTCATACATTCAGTTGTTCTGAACTCACTTCATACATTCAGTTGTTCTGAACTCACTTCATACATTCAGTTGTTCTGAACTCACTTCATACATTCAGTTGTTCTGAACTCACTTCATACATTCAGTTGTTCTGAACTCACTTCATACATTCAGTTGTTCTGAACTCACTTCTTACATTCAGTTGTTCTGAACTCACTTCATTCATTCAGTTGTTCTGAACTCACTTCATACATTCAGTTGTTCTGAACTCACTTCATACATTCAGTTGTTCTGAACTCACTTCATACATTCAGTTGTTCTGAACTCACTTCATACATTCAGTTGTTCTGAACTCACTTCATTCATTCAGTTGTTCTGAACTCACTTCATACATTCAGTTGTTCTGAACTCACTTCATTCGCGCAAAAGAGGGAGGCTCGCTCGGCTGGTGCTAACACATGCGCAGATCAAATACACCCCTGGAACACCGATTTAAGGTGTTTACATGTCCTAATAATTCAAAAGATTGCTCAGAAAACTAGGTGTTTTAATCGGCGTATGCTTACTTCGATTTTGACCTTTTTAGATAAGCAGAGTAAGTTGTTTGCATGACTATTGCATTGTCTGCCCACTGCCATAATCAGTTTAATATCGAATTATTACTGTGCATGGAAACGTAATCATGGCCCTGATGCCTGTTGCTAAATGTCCGTCTACTGTTTGTTGGATTGAGGAGGTGGGGTTTTATAGTGCCCACGTGTAGAGGAATTGAACACAAATCGAGCCGATTGTTGAATGTGATTGACCAAGTGTCAGTGCCTTCCGTTATGAGTCTCAATGCACTTGTGTCCTATAGATGACAGCTCGCAACTTCTTAAGAACGAAACCTGTCGAGCACAACGAACAATCATTCCTCATGGTTACGTTTCCATTGGTTACGTCAGATATTCGAGAATTATTACTCAGAAATCATCAAACCGTTATGCAAACCACTTCAAATCAAGTGACTGTCTCCCCATATTACTCACCGACCGAGATGTGCAGGAAACATATTGAGCCCCAATGGGATCCTAAATGACATTTTGATTCAGATTCTGTATTCACCCACTAATTCACCTCCCCCGATGCAGACTCCAGGGACCACTCAAATGTCAAGAAGGGATTGACTGTCATCAGCAGCTCTCTTGTAATGTGTCTTTTCTAATTAATGCTCTATAACAGACGCTCGTCCCAGTTCCCAGTCATGTTTCTTCCCCCTCACGGGTCCTGTCTGTGGGGCTGACTGAGTGCCCGTGGCTTGGTTTAAGTCCTGGCATGGATCATTGGCGGTGCCCTGTGTGGTTGAAGTGTTGTGGCCCTCGTCCGTGCCGGATGGCGTCTGGTTTCTCCTGGAGGATAGAATGGCTGAGCGGCCGAGCACCGCTGCCTGCCACGGTTAATGAAAAATGAATGGAGGGAGGAGTAGGAGGCTGTTGTGTCATGTCTTAAATTCTCACCTCTCTGCTGGCTGCTCTCTCTCGGAGACTGGGAACCAACTCTGTGTGTATAGTACTGTAATGAATCCAGCCAATCCACAACCTTTCTCCGCTAAACCATGACTATATGACAGGATTTAGAAGTTATCCCTGTAGGTCTGTTTTGAGTTTTCATGATACAGTATTGGAGTCTGGTGTGAAAACACATGGATCCAATCGGCTAAACTCTTAGAAAATGAAGGGGTCCAAAAGGGTTCTTCAACTGTCCCCATAGGAGTACCTTTTTTGGTTCCAGGTGGAACACGTTTGAGTTTCAGGTAGAAATCTTTTGGGTTCCATGTTGAACCCTCTGTGGAAACGGTTATACATGGAACTAAAAAGGTTCTACCTGGAACTGAAAGGGTTCTTCAAAAGGTTCTCTTAAGGGGACAGCCGAAGAACCCTTTTAGGTTCTAGATAGCACCTTTCTTTTCTACGAGTGTAGGCTACAAACGTATAGGCGATACAGTATGGCCTCAAGTGGCTTGAAAATGTTTGTTTACAACACACGTCATGGTTATTGGATATGTAGGGTATGTAGTAGTCGATGTAAAGCATGACACAGAGCAAGGCGATTGATGCTATAGGTTCTCTGCAGTGCTACAGGCAAGGATATCGCTGGACCTTTTAAAACGGGCTGCACTTGACTTGAACATATGGGGAGCTAATGTTAGCAACACACCGCCATGCAGGGGCTGGGGAAGGTTCTCTCCCTATTCGTTTCCTTTAACCCCCTTTCTATATATTTCTCCCTCTAGCTCCCTCTCCCTCTCTAGCCCTCTCTCTCTTGCCTTCTCTTTATCTCTCCCCCCTCTCTCTATTTCGCTCACAGTGTAGCCCTCCCCCTAGGTGTTACGTTGTTGCACCATAGTTGTTTTATTCTCTAATATTTTCCCTCCCTGTACTGCTGTACTGTTTGTTGTCTGTCTGTGTGTCTTTGATGGATGGGTTGTAGACAGACTCCTCCCCAAAATGTTCCAACTGAAAGTTACTACTGATTTAAACAGTATAACCTCATCGCACTAGTGACATCATCTGCTATCAATTCTACTGTCTTGTCAACTACAGTATGTAAGAGTATTATGTCCACTACTACTTTAAACCCTTTCACCCTTTCTCCCCCCCCCCTCTCTCCACCCTCTTCCCTCCATCCGTTTCTTGCCTCCTCATATTTCCCTCTATTTTTCGTTCAGTCCCAAGTCTTTCCCACAAAGACCAGTCTTTCAAAAACACTATTCCTCCTTCACTTTCCTCCCCCTCTGCTGGTGCTGGAGTGTTTTTGGTGGCTCCGCCCTGGCCTCCCTTTTCCTCCCTCCTCTCCTCCTTTCTCCCCTTCTCTTTGTGAGGAGTGGTGGAGTGGGGCAGGCAGGCAGACCTCTCCCTCCCAGCTGGGCTGTGTGTGTGTGTGCGTGCTGACTTGCACGTGCCATGTGTCAGGAAGGGCAGAGTCAGGAGCTACTTCCCTGTCCCTCTCTGTCTATCTGTCTGTACCTCTCTGTCCCCCCTGTCTATCCATATCTCTGTCCCTCTCTCTGTGTCCATCTGTCTGTCCCCCTCTCCGTACCTCTCTGTCCCTGCCCAGAGCAGAGGAGGAGCTCACAAGTCAGGGACAACACAGAGGAGAGGACAGGGACAGAGTTAAAGAAAAAAAGAGAGAAAGAAAGAAAGAAGAAACGGATGGAGAAAGACAGAGAAATAGTAAAAACTTCAATTTTTTTTAAAACCGGTATTAGCTGTCTTTTGGGCAATTTTTTGTTTGTTTTGAAAAGCCGATAAATACAATTGCTACTGGCCAATTGTCCGGGAGAAGAAGAAAAAATCGAATTGCGAAATAATGTTTTTTTCCTATTCATTGATGGACATACCAGTCGATGGAAATACATTTGACTGGTCATGCTTATAGGTTCATTTTAGGTAGGTTCATTTAGCATAATCTTGTGGAATTAAATTGTGGCGTGTAACGTATATTTGCAATGTATTTTATTTATCACACGTGTACAGCATACAGATACAGAGCCTTTGAGCAAAACATCTGTCAGACACTGCGAGAGCCACTGCCACAGCATCTCAAACAGCAAATACATAGGCAGCGGGAAGGCAGGCTTCATCGGCGCGTCACACACCACTTTGCAATGAGCTGGAAGCAGTATGCATTTTGAAAACATATACTTCATTGTTTGAAACCTGAATTTTTTTTTATACATATGAGGCATGTCTTACCTTGCTTCAAAGTAGCCTAGCCAAAATCAGATCATATTTGTGGAGGCAATTATTTTATATCAACTTTCTTTCATTGTCCAGTAGCCAAAGGCACAACCCAAGTCATATTAGCAACCCATGCTAGTTTTTGCCTATTAGATCTCACCTCTTTCTAAATTTCAAATTGATATTTACCTCTCTGTCACATGTCCTTTTGACAACTGTGTTTTCCTGCTAATTGCATTATGGAACGAACAATCCCGCGTAGACTGCTGCCTTGTGTGCATTGTTGCGCTTATAATGCGAAGAAATAATAGTCTATCAACATTTTAAGCTACAAGTTCTGATCTGTTGCATCTGACTCATGCCTTTTAACGTTGTTTTTTATGTAGCCTAGTTGTATGAATTTGGGATCTATCGTCCCACAACTGTCCCAGAGTCGGTTTGGAATAGGCTTTTTCTTCGTTGACAAGCTGACCAATAGAATAGGTACACTTGTCTGCTATGGGTGATAGTAGATTGACACAGGCTAGTGATTCTGCTGTTCGTTACTCATCTTGTTGGCTGAGGAAAAGTAAATGTGGACAGCTATTCTAACATGTTCAAAGTGCACATCAGAATTCGGTAAGAAGGGCGGCACATGGTTTCATCCTCAATTTGCATGTTCTGTTAATATGAATTACCATAATCTAAATGTGATTCCTGTCATTCTGAGCACCGTGGGTGGATGTCCTAATCAGGTTACAATGCATATGGGTCCGGTAAATTTCTCAAATGTCCGGTAAATTAAAATGCTGCCTGTCAAATGTCTGGCGCCACACAACCGAAAACCTGCTAAAAAGGTAACTGTTTTTTCTAAGAGTGTAGAGTGAGAGATAAAATAAGACAAAGGAAGGAAAAACAGAGAGAAGGAGTGAGCAGAACGATGAGGATAGATTCTCAGATATTTGTATTCTATGCTACACTTTCAGTTCCACTCAGCACCTGCTCATTCACCCTCACCAATACACTCAATGACCCTTGTTTACATTTGAGTCATTTAGCAGAAGGTCCTATCCAGAGCAACTTACAGTAGTGAGTGCATACATTTTTATACTTTTTTTTCTTTCTTCATACTGGTCCACCGTGGGAATCGGACCCACAACCCTGGCGTTGCAGGCGCCATTCTCCACTAACTGAGCCACTTGGGACCACCTTCAGTCATTGTATGCGTGTGAGTGAGAGCACAATCAATCAATCAAATGTATTTATAAAGCCCTTCTTACATCAGCTGATGTCACAAAGTGCTGTACAGAAACCCAGCCTAAAACCCTAAACAGCAAGCAATGCAGGTGTAGAAGCACAGTGGCTAGGAAAAACTCTCTAGAAAGGCCAGAACCTAGGAAGGATCCTAGAGAGGAACCAGGCTCTGAGGGGTGGCCAGTCCTCTTCTGGCTGTGCCGGGTTGGAGATTATAACAGAACATGGCCAAGATGTTGAAATGTTCATAGATGACCAGCAGGGTCAAATAATAATAATCACAGTAGTTGTCGAGGGTGCAACAGTGTGTTACACAAGCCAGCCAGCCTGTACTCCGCAGAGAGCCTTTGCGTGTGCTCCCCAGTTTGCATGTGCTCCCCAGTTTGCATGTTCTCCCCAGTTTGCGTGTTCTCCTCAGTTTGCGTGTTCTCCCCAGTTTGCGTGTTCTCCCCAGTTTGCGTGTCCTCCCCAGTTTGCGTGTCCTCCCCAGTTTGCGTGTCCTCCCCAGTTTGCATGTGCTCCCCAGTTTGCGTGTTCTCCTCAGTTTGCGTGTTCTCCCCAGTTTGCGTGTTCTCCTCAGTTTGCGTGTCCTCCCCAGTTTGCATGTTCTCCCCAGTTTGCGTGTTCTCCTCAGTTTGCGTGTTCTCCCCAGTTTGCGTGTTCTCCTCAGTTTGCGTGTTCTCCCCAGTTTGCGTGTTCTCCCCAGTTTGCGTGTCCTCCCCAGTTTGCATGTGCTCCCCAGTTTGCATGTTCTCCTCAGTTTGCGTGTTCTCCCCAGTTTGCGTGTTCCCCCCAGTTTGCGTGTTCTCCCCAGTTTGCGTGTGCTCCCCTGTTAAGTTTGTGTGTGCTCCCCTGTTTGCGTGTGCTCCCCAGTTTGCGTGTGCTCCCCAGTTTGCGTGTGCTCCCCAGTTTGCGTGTGCTCCCCAGGCGTTTGCCTGTGTGAATCTCTGCCTGTGTGCGTCTCTCTCTCTCTCTCTCTCCCTCCCTCTCCCTCTGTGTGTGTCACATGAAGTGTGTATCAGAACAGATGACCTTGATGGCATGAGGCTGGAAGGGAGCAGGGTGTGTAACGTGGGTCGGGGGATGGAGGGATGGGGTCAGGGACTGACAGGAAAACATTGGGTTGGGGGTTGGTCTCTGCTCTGTCAGGAACCTAGAGCAATGATCTAATTTGGGTGGCTGGACCGTCTAATCTATTGATGGTATTTGGCCTAGGCTATGTTTCTCCTTAGAAGACTTGCACTGTCCACTCCCTAGACCTCTCTGTTGTTTTAGAAGATGTGACTTAAGACATATGGTATGTTCTGACACAAGCCTCCCTACAAATAAGGTGAGAGGGTTGAGCGTAGTTGCATCAGCCACTAGGCTTACATGCTGTCTTATATTTGCTGTTTCCTCAACACTGAGAGCTGGTTTCCTCTGTACCCTGTAGAAATAAATGACACATTCTGTTTGTCATGTTTAATCTTTCTCATCTTTGAGATTCACCCACCACCTGTGCCTTCTTGATACAGTAAACGCGTACATGTGTTGATTTGTGTGTGAGGGGGGTGTGTGTTTTCTTTGTCAGTGTGTGTGGGTGACTGTTTGAAGGAAAAGATGAGTCAGTCCGTCTTAGTCATGGTAGAAAGAGGTGAACACAACACATGGCCCCAGCTGCACTCACTCTATTCTGTCATCACTCCTACAAGGCCAATACAATGCTTTGTGAGAGAGAGAGAGAGAGAGGAGTTGAGATGTGGAATCACATCTACTGATAAATCGGAGAACTAGTCAGATAATTATTTCATTTCTGAGTTACCACATACCACGCACCTCATGCTCAAATAGAGTACTCCTACTGTAAGTGTTGAATTGCCCTTCTGTTTTTTTTTTAAATCATCACATTCTCCTTCTTTAGGCCCCCTCATTAAACCAGCACTGTCTTGTTATTATTCACTAGTACATCAGCGGACCACTTGTTGCTATGGAACTACCCACTGACCACAGACGTCAGTTCCAGGACTAGTTTTGATTTACATTTGGTTGAGTTGTCAACTAACGTGAATTCAATGTGAAATCAACAAAACATTTCACCGTGTCATTGGATTTAGCTAAAGTTGGGTGAGAAAAAGACTAAATTCCCTGACGCTGATGACTTTTTCCAAATCCAATTATTTTCCCACGTTGATTCAACATCATCGCATTGTATTTTTTGGTTGAAATGACGTGGAAACAACGTTTATTCGACCAGTTTTTGCAGACTGGGTACCCTGCAGTGTTTTGAGAGCAGAGCACTCACTTTGCTCATTTCTGTAATGCCTTGAGAGTTGTCGATATGCTAGTTGTGTTCTTTACGGTTGGAAACAAAATAGTGTTATGTCTGTCAGGGCTTTGGCAGTACTTCAATTGTTGTGACTGTCTGGCAGTTTGGGTCTAGGGAACACAAGGTAGTCAGGGGTTTGCCTGAAGGAGTTCAAAGTACACGTGAAAGTTGTGTCTGCAGGTGGTTGAGACATAGGGAACGTTCTCTCTGGTGTATTGTTGAGGAGATCACAGAACAATAGTTTCTGCCATCTGGGACTCCTTTTGTTTTGATGAGTCTGATGGAACATATGGTTAAAATATATGGCTAATATGTGTGTAGATTTATATCATCGTGGGTAGATTTAAGTTTAAATCATTTTTCACATTTAATTTTGACAAGAGTGGATGTTAGTTTATCCCGTCCTATACATAAAGGGACAGTTTACCGTGCACAGATTAAGCCTAGTCCTGGACTAGATACAAACTCTATGGGAGATTTTACATTCAATTCTTTTAGTGTCCAGGACTATAAACAAACTCAATGGGAGATTTTACATCCAATTATTTTAGTGTCCAGGACTAGAAACCCTCAATGGGAGATTTTACATCCAATTATTTTAGTGTCCAGGACTAGAAACAAACTCAATGGGAGATTTTACATTCAATTCTTTTAGTGTCCAGGACTAGAAAAAAACTCAATGGGAGATTTTACATCCAATTATTTTAGTGTCCAGGACTAGAAACAAACTCAATGGGAGATTTTACATTCAATTCTTTTAGTGTCCAGGACTAGAAACAAACTCAATGGGAGATTTTACATTCAATTATTTTAGTGTCCAGGACTAGAAACCCTCAATGGGAGATTTTACATCCAATTATTTTAGTGTCCAGGACTAGAAACAAACTCAATGGGAGATTTTACATTCAATTCTTTTAGTGTCCAGGACTAGAAACCCTCAATGGGAGATTTTACATTCAATTATTTTAGTGTCCAGGACTAGAAACAAACTCAATGGGAGATTTTACATTCAATTCTTTTAGTGTCCAGGACTAGAAACAAACTCAATGGGAGATTTTACATCCAATTATTTTAATGTCCAGGACTAGAAACACTCAATGGGAGATTTTACATTCAATTATTTTAGTGTCCAGGACTAGAAACAAACTCAATGGGAGATTTTACATCAAATTATTTTAATGTCCAGGACTAGGCTTAATCTGTGTCCGGTAAACTGGCCCTTTATGAGTCCACACATGGACAGGGCCGTCAACTTTGGCGTGGCTCTGACGTACTGAGGTGAAAACTACAAGGGCCTATAGGGCTCGTCAGGGAGGTGGTGGTCTTGACCCACTCGATAAGTGAGTCTGTTGTCTGAGCTGTGATGGCTGCTGGTCTGCTCATCCTAGGTGGTGTATCACAGAACAGTAGCACTAACCTAAAACTCCCCCAGTGTTATCATAATATAGCTTTTTTTCTGGGAAGATATTATTTGTACGAAAATCGACTATTTTAGCTTCAAAAAATGTGAGAGAAAATGTATTTAAAAAAACAGTTTAGTTCTGACAAGTGTAGTCTGCTAATAGCAGAATGCATCTATATATTGGCCAGTGGAGGCTGCTGAGGGGAGGACGGCTCACAATAATGACTGGAACGGAGTCAATGGAATGGCATCAAACACCTGGAAACCGTGTGTTTGATGTATATGATACCATTCCACTTATACTGCTCCAGCCGTTACCACCAGCCCGTCTTTCCCAATTAAGGTGCCGCCAACCTCCTGTGATTGGCCCGCTAGTTGCTTAAAAGCATTTGGATTATCCTACGCTGTTTTAACTGTCTATATGACATGGCCAGAACAGCCTTTTAGAAATGGGTTGGGGCTAATCAAATTCATATTGAGAATTCATATCGTATTCAGGTTCTTAAAACAGGGGGGGGGGGGGGGGGGGGGGGGGGCAGGGGGGGGGGGGTAGTACAGAGTTTGCTTCTTTCTTTGTTGTACATACACTCTCTTGTTGAGCAGATGAGTGTGTTACGCTGAACGGAGACGGTTAAGTTTGCTCTAAGAGCGAGAAATGCTGTGTCACTGCACAGCGGGGGAGAGCGAGCGCTAGTCAGGAGGGTGAATGAATGAGAGTGTGTGTGTTTATTGGGGTAAGGGGGGGGGTCTACACACGGTGTCATATGAGACTTAAGTCCAGCCTGTGCGAGGCGGGGCAGCCGGGCGGGTTCTGATGATGTAACAGTTATGTCATAACTACATGCTTTCACTAGCTCTCTCTCAACCCCCCGCCCCCCCCCCCTCTCTCTCTCTCTCTCACTCTCTCCCTCATTGGTGCTTCCTGGACATGTGACACAACACACTTCCCTTTACTACTAGGCACCAGCTTGGGTTGTGCCGTGTTTGTCTGTGGGTTGCGCGTGCGCACGTGTGCGGTGTGTGTGAATGCCAGGCAGCGCTGGTGGAGGACTGTGTGAATCACAGGGCCAGACAACGAAAGCCTCCGACAGGGTTGGAGTGACACTGTCTGCCATGAACCTGGAGCGATGGAAAGGAATGGACAGAAACCAAACACGAGAGAGAAAGTGTGAGCGGAAAAAGAGAGAGTGAAAGAGAGATTAAGGGAGAGGGAGAGGTTACTCAAATAAATCCAGCCAATGCGCAGAGTCCACATGCTCATTCATAATAATAAAACGATACTGTGCAGGAGCTGACAAGGATCTCATCTGCATGGAGGAGAGACGAGACGTCGGCCATGTTTTTTCCCCCTTCTTCTTTGATAAATCTGATTCCAGATAGAGAGCGGGGACAGAGAGAAGAGAAGGAGCAGAGAAGGGCGGTCAGAGGGGTAGCATGTGGAGTGAGCTAGCGATGGTGGTGCTAAAGCTGAAGCAATGGTGAGGGGATAACGTTGGGAGAACATTGGCGGGACAGAGGGACCGGCCGGATGGGAGGAGAGGGAAAGCAGGCACGCCATGGAGAAGGAGAGACAGCGGAATCATTTCTGTCCTCTTAGACGTCGGTGCAAATGATGTTGCCGTTTGTCGATGTCTCTAGTAGCACCATGCCGCTGCGGACGGTCTCTGTCAAGCGACAAGCTGCTCGATCGCTGCTCCTCTGCTTCCTCGTCCTTCTCTTATCCATGTTCTCCTCTCTTGCTAGAGCCGAAGTCACATGAATAAGACAACTTACTAGGTTGTTATGTGTGTGTGTGTGTGTGAATGTTGCATTTCTGTAGCTCAACATCTCTCCTTACTCTCCCCTCGATGTTCCTCTCGTCTCTACTGTCCCTCTGGCTTCCTTTATCCCTGTGGTCTGTATGTTACCAAACTGCCATTGACTGCTGCTTGTGCAGTTCCCCAGACTCCAGTCCTGTAGTCTTTATCCCCCCTCTCTCAATCACATTCAATCCATTTGCTCCCTCTTTCGCATATGTATTAATCAGGAGATTATAGGCTTTAGAAACGATTGAGTGTGAAACGTATTGGCACCTTTAAAGTCTTCTCAAGCCATCGCTATCCTCTGGTATGTGGGAGACTCGCTATGCTTCGTCTCGCCTTTACAAGTCCTAGGCTGCCCTTCTTCCCCCGGCATCACCTCGCACTGAGCGACACATCAGCGGCCGGGGAAGGTAACAGACCTGTAAAGAAGTAGCTACTATTAACATTTTTGTAGTAGACGACAGAGACACGAACAGAGAGACCGTCAGCGGCTTTGTAACGACCAATGGACTATGACAGAAACAGAAAGATGGACGTACAGCTTGTCTCGCAGGAGAAAGCCTGAGTCTGAATCGGTCGAATTCAAACCACATATATATGGACTTAATGTTGTTGGTTTTTATTTCATTTTCTTGTTGATGTTCCAGCAAGTGCCCGCTGAGATTGGCGTTCGCCTGCATCTAGTGGTTTCCATCGCGTCCACATGCTCAAAAACCGCTCCGCTCTTAGATAACCCAAATGACTAGACATGACTAGATAGACTAAAACGCATAACATAATGTTATCCGAAACACACTGTTATGTATTCAAGGTGTTCCTATTCAATAAGGGATTGTGCTGGTGGAGAGAGAGAGAGAGCTTTGCCTGGTAACAGCTCTCGCTCTGCTGCAATGTGCTGCTGTTTCTAGGGCTGCCGCTAGCGTCCATCCCCGAGCTCTCTCTTTCTCTCTCTGCTCACTGCACACTCCTCCATTCCCTCGTACGTGCCCACTGTGCCTCAGATAATGGCCTCTCGCTCTGCACACACAGAAGAGAGAGGGGGAGGGAGAGCGAGCGAGGGAGAGAGAGAGAGAGGGGAAGGTGGGGGCTGCAAGTAGAACCAGACTGTGAGTGTAAGAGAAAGAAAAAGGATATTGAAAAGGGAAGGGAGGAGCAGAGAGAGGTAATGAGAAAGGAAAAAGGAGAAAACAGAAAGTGACGGCCGTAAGAAGAGACAGAGAGCGGGCGTGCGTTCCATGGGGGGAGGTGTGTGTGCGTGTGTACGTGCGTGTCGGTGCTTGTGTGCCGCAACAACAACAAAAAAGCCTCCACCAGATTGCTAGTGGCTCCCCTCCTCTCCCTGCTGTGTCTCTCCACTTCCACTGGCAGGACGTCTAGACCCATGTAAGTACTGAAGCTGTGTGGGGCTCTCTACTCTTTTCTGGGTCTTATTCTCATGGTTCCTCCTTCATGTTTTCTCGACGACTGACACGGCAGGAAAGGAAAGCCAGGGGAGGGGGGGATAGAAGGAAGGAGAGAGGGAGGGTGTCGTGTGTCTAACTGTTTGGATTTATGTCTACTCCCAGGCTTTATGCCCCCCCCCCCCCACCCGCTTTGTCTCCCCACCCTCCTTCCTTTTTGACTTTGTGCTGTCAACCTTGGAGGCATCTGTTCTGGTCTGGTGGAGGTGGGGACGTGAGGTGGGGACAAACGCGTAGTGGTCTAGTTGTAGGATAGACCAGCTTGACTGTTTAGCCGGCAACGTACTGCCTGTGTGTCGTTTAAAGGGACTAGGCTCAGAGTTTAGGGTGTCTAACAGGTTAGGCCGTCTCTTCTGGTTGGGCGTGTTGATGTTTTGGATTGGAAGCTTTGTGCGGTGCGTGCTGTTTGTGTGTGTGTGTGTGTGTGTGTGTGTGTCCTGGCAGGAAAGAGTAGGCTCTCACACGGCGTCAATAGTTGTCCGAGCACGTGGTCTGCTCTGTCAGAAGCGCCGTGGTAGGTGCATGCAGGTGTAAGCATGCCACAGTGTGTATAACACCGTGTGCACGAAGAGAGAGACGGTATTTGTGACAGTCTAATTTGGCTAATTACATCTGTGAAGTCCCAGTTGACTGGGTATGAGAACTGTCGTTGTGATCGTGTTGTTAAAGTGTTTGGGTTTAAGCCGGGCGTGTGGAACCGGCGATTCAACTGGTGCTGTACGTGTTAGAGAGAGTTAGAGGAAGTGTGTCAGTTTATCGACTGTGAGGAACAGAGATGAACAACAACAATGTGACTGGTTCTGGGGTTGTTGGGTTGTACAGTTCTGTGACCACGCTGTTTCAATATATTGCAATTCTCTTACTCACTCTGTCTCAACCCCCCCCCCCCCCCCCCCCCCCCCCATCCACTAAGCTCAGTCTGATGATCAGTCTGTGATGGGGCAACGTGAGGCTTCTCACGTATCGCCGGCCGGCTGTTCACCCCCCTCCACCCCCCCAGGGACCCCCACCAGACACCCGGCACAGAAGGTGAATTCAAAGGGCCCGAACAAGCGGCCCGTCCAATAATTAGACACTTCAAAAGGCTCATTTCAATATATTTAAATGACGGCAAGCAGGGTGTCTGGTCCACTTCAGCTGTCAACCAACTGTAGGAGCTACAAACGAGAGCTGTGTTCTCACTGTGAATACAGATGGGAGGAAGTCTGCATTATACACAGACCTGTTGGATCATAACTCAAACAACAAACCAGCCTAGTTCCTCTTCTATGATTAGGCAGTCTTTTGACATGGTGTAGTCTACCTTTATGTGTATCTGTGTGTGCAGTAAACGGTGTGTGTGCATGGCGGTGTAGTATACAGTATGTACGTGTGTACAACATAGTGTATGGATATGATTATGACTGTGTGTAATCCTCATAGAGCTCTGTCTGTCTGACCTCACAGGACTTCAAGCATTATCAACGTGTGTCTGTCTGAGGCATAGAGAAGGGCTTGCCTTTCACCTGCTATAGCCTCAATGCCACAGCACTCCCTGTTCTGACATGTCCACAGTGCCATGTTGAAGACTTCCTTATTTAGTTTAGGCTATTGTAGAATAGGACTTGAAGATGTTCCGAGGCAAATTCAAAATATGAAAAAGTGTTATTTGGTTATTTGGATACTCAGTGTGTCATGGATTTGTGTCTCGGTGTAGAAGTGGTTGAACATACACTACATTTCAAAAGTTTGAGGTCACTTAGAAATGTCCTTGTTTTTGAATGAAAAGCACATTTTTTTGTCCATTAAAATAACCTCAAATTGATCAGAAATACAGTGTAGACATTGTTAGTGTTGTAAATTACTATTGTAGCTGGAAACGGCTGATTTTTAACGGGATATCTACATAGGCGAACAGAGGCCCATTATCAGCAACCATCACTCCTGTGTTCCAATGGCACGTTGTGTTATCTAATCCAAGTTTATCATTTTAAAAGGCTAATTGATCATTAGAAAACCCTTTTGCAATTATGTTAGCATAGCTGAAAACTGTTGTTCTGATTTAAAGAATAATTAAAACTGGCCTTCTTTAGACTAGTATCTGGAGCATCAGCATTTGTGGGTTCGATTACAGGCTCAATATGGCCAGAAACAAAGAACTTTCTTCTGAAAACTCATTAGTCTATTCTTGTTCTGAGAAATGACGGCTATTCCATGTGGGAAATTGCCAAGAAAAACAAACTTTTGAACTGTGGTGCATATTCATTACCTGTACTCTGTGTTTGTACTTGGATTATCTTTGTTTGCTATGCCTCCTCAAACACAGTAAATCATAATGAATCGTCTTCAGACCTGTGTTCTCCCTGTTTTATACACACCACTGACAGACAGTGTCATATTACTCTAAAGAGGAAGTAACGTAAGCCTGTGTAGAGCAGATCACCTTCCCTGTTTGTATGTCAGATGCTTGTCAGTCTGCAAACAGTTTGTAGACACACTGAAAATATGGACACAGTTTTACTCTTAGGAACCAACTCATCTTAGTATGGGCTCCATTTTGACAAAGCAAAACAGCAGACCCAGTCCTTCCAATACTTGTATGATGTCCAGTTTAAGGGGTGTCACTCCAGATACATGATTCAAGCACAGATCGGTTGCATTTCCAACTTGTTTTGAAGTCAGTGTCGTGTTGAGAAGGCTGTTTGAAGCAATATAATGTGTTTTGACAACAGCACTGCTTTGGTTACACGGTCAAAATGTCCCTTTTAGTTTCCCCCTCCAAAACCAGGAGCCAGGAGACCAGATTCTCCCCTATAGTCTATCACCTTGCAGCCTTCATTCTGCAGGTCCAGTAAACAGTGATGTCATCACAGCTAATGTATTGGATGAGCAGCTTCAGCAATCAGATGAGATCATCGTGCTCTATCTCTAATGGACTCTAATGGAAGTGAGAGTCATACAAGGCTCTACTATCATCTTACGAAGCACACTTGTGAAATGGCATCAGGAATGTCACCGTAGACTATCAATGCACATGATTTGGTATTATAAACTGGGTGGTTGGAGCCCCGAATGCTGATTGTCTGACACCCGTGGTATATCAGACCGTATACCACGGGTATCAAATCAAATCAAAGTTTATTTGTAACGTGCGCCGAATACAACAGGTGTAGTAGACCTTAAGGTGAAATGCTTACTTACAGGCCCTTAACCAATAGTGCAATTTTTAAGTAAAATAAAAAAGGTATTAGGTGAACAATAGATAAGTAAGGAAATTTAAAAAAAAAAAACAGTACAAAACATATATTTTTACTGCTCTAATTATGTTGTTAACCAAAATATAAAAGCAATAAGGCACCTCGGGGGTTTATTGGCCAATATACCATGGCTAAGGGCTGTGTCCAGGCACTCCGGGTTGCGTCGTGCTTAAGAACATCCCTTAGCCGTGGTATATTGTCCATATACCACACCCCTTCGGAACCTTATTGCTTAATTACCACACCACTCTTTGCTACATCTTTGCTCTCTAGATCCTTGACACATTCCTATTGCGTTTGTGGATCCATCATGCATTTATTGAGCGTGTCTAGTTACCTCATGGTGATATGACAGGTGTTGAATGCAGCAGTCCCGTCGAGATAGATAGATACTCCCCAGTCATAAAGGCCTAAGGGAGGGAGAGGTTCAGGACCACAGGAATCAGGAACCCCGCTTGGCTAATAGACAGTCATTGACAACATATAGAGCTAATATATACACTGGTAATATGTTGACATTTAAATAGGGAAGTTGAGTTGAAAGTTTATTACCTGTAACTATAGAAGTGAATGGTTTGAGATGCAGTAATGTTGCCCGTAGTTCACAGCATTCTCCTCGTTCTTCCTTGAGTAAAACAGATATTGTGTATATTTGATTACTTTTTAAATAATCATTTGTGTGATCCTTTGTGCCTTTGGGGGGGGATGGTAAACTTTTACATGGGCTGACTGCTGTGTGTAGTAAGTAGCGCGAGCATTACTGCGCAATGATGTCACATGGTCTGTGACTTCAACACTCTGATCATTGTGGAAACACTGTTGAAGCAACAGTTCATTCATTTCCCCAACTGGAAGTGTGTGTGTGGGTGTGGGTGGGTGGGTGGGTGGAACCCAAACCAAGACATCTGAAATGAGGAATGGATTCTAGCCAGTGCTCTGTCATAATCATTATGATATGTTGATTTGCCCTTCTCTTTTTAAGCTAAGATCATCAACTGAATAAAAACTTGTTAACATGTTAAAACAATATATTTTTGTATATTGATTGCTATTGCTTATTCCAACTTGGTGCACAGTTCCTATTTTTTTTCTTCTGGTCTCTAACCTCTTTCATCTGTGTCCTCCCTCTCTCTCTCTCAGACTGTTTCGGACACTGGTTCAGTGGATGGCCCCAGAAGAGGAGGCCAGATGGAAACTGGGTCACATGACCGCCTCGAAGAAGGCGGTTCGTTGAGCCTGGAACCGACCAATGGGGTGAGCCGGCAACCCAGTGACACCAATGAGGAGGGTGGAGCCGGCCTGGACACCCAGAGGGAGCCCCATCGGTCAGGGAGTGTTCCCCCAGGACAGGGTTGGGTACCTGGGCAGGGCAAAGCCCCTCAACCCCAGAAGCAGCTGCCCTGCAGTGGCTGGAGCAGTAGTGGTAGGACTCCTGGGAAGCCCGTCCACGAGGCAGACATGGAGGACGCACGCAATCTGGTAGCCTTCTCAGCCAGCGTTAATGTGGGCTCCCTGGCCCCCATCCCCGAGGCCCAGTCCTACACCGCCCAGCTGTATGAGAAGTTCAACCAGGAGATGGGCACTGCTAAGGGGGCCGCGGCTCAAGCCAGGCTCCAAGCCCCAGAGGGAGGGGACCAGGCTAGCCCCCCAGAGGACTTGAACACCCTGCAGACCACCCTGAAGACCGCCCTGAGCCAAGCGAGGCACGGCCACAAGCCCCCAAACTGTGACTGTGATGGGCCGGACTGCCCAGACTACTTGGAGTGGCTGGAAAAGAGGCTCAAACAGGCGGGGGCAGGGGAGGAGCAGGACAACAACACACCCTGTTCCAAGATGGCCGCCGACACGCCGCCTCATCAACAGCCACCACATTCACAACAGCCCCCTCACCCCCACCACCGTCCTCACCCCCATGTCAATGGAGGTAACCCGCCCTCCTGTCCACCCCTTCACCCACACCAACAGGGCCAACACCCAGGCTCTGTCCCCTGCTCACCTCAGGTCCTCTCCATCGCCAAGGAGAAGAACGTCAGTCTGCAGACGGCCATAGCCATCGAGGCCCTGACCCAGCTGTCTGCCACCGTACCCCAGACTGTGGTCCCTCCTGCCCAGGCCTCCTCCACCAGCCACCAACAACCCCCTCTACACCCCCAGCACGGCAACCGCTTGCTCCCCTCCTCCCCCAGCCCCATGTCCTCTTTGTCCTCCTCGCGGTCACAATCTGTCCCCCCTGGACTGTACCCCCAGCAGAGCTCCGCGTCGTGGGAGCAGCAGCACAGACCCCAGTCCCAGGGTCAACCGGCCCACGCCTCCCCTCTCCCGTCCTCCACTTTGCTTTTCCCCGGGCAGACCCAGGCAGGCAGCCCCCACCCTCAGCAGTGGCAGCAGCAGCAGGCCCCTGGAGGAATCCAAGAGCAGAGGAACCAGTGGATGATGATGAACTCAGACTCCCAGCAGTCTCACTTCGCCCCTCCATCCGGTGGCCACAGCGTTGGCGACCCCATGTCCGAGCTCAAACAGCTACTGGGGGACTCCAGCGGAAAGTACATAAATGACCCCTTCAAGCTGCCTATCCCACACCACCACATCAAGCAGGAACCAGGGATGCCTCAGGTCAAGCAGGAGGTCAACTCTGGGGAGTACCAGAGCGCTGCCTGTGCCTACATGGGCGGTCGCTACGGCCTGATGAACGGCCAGCAGCAGCCTGGGTATCCTGGTCCACCTCTCTCCGCGGGCAGCGCAGCCATCCACTACTCCACCCAGACAGCCCTGCAGCAGCACCTTCACCACAAGAGGAACCTCTTCTCTAATCCTCCCGGCCCCCCAGGCCTCTGCCCTCCACGCCCCACCCAGGCCTGCCAGAACCTCCGCAAGTGGTGGCCCCAACAGATGGGCCCCGAGGGCCACCTCATCCCTGTGGCCATCAAGCAGGAGCCCAAGGAGCCCAAGAGGAGGAAGAGCACGGCGGGGACATCGCCGCTCCTCAAGCAGCAACCAGGGATGCTGCTCTATCCAGGTCCAAAACCCAAGACGATAGTCATCAAGAAAACCAAGCAGAAGGCCTCCCTGCCAACCTTCCTGCCTCACAGCCAGATCTCCATACAGAAACCGTCTCCACTGATCGGAGCCCTGCCTCTGGCCAGCGCCCATTCAGGTTCTCTCCCTTTCCCTACCTTCCCCCTCCTCAGTAACCCCACTCAGGCTGCCGCAGGCCTCCCAACCCCGGCCCAATCTCAGGTATCCATTTTAAACTCTTCTATTGCACGCTCTGTCACTGCTCCTGCCTTCTCTGTAAACAGTCCAGCCGTCTCAACCCCTCTGCCTCTCCCTGCAGCCCCGGACGCCCCGGCTAGCTCAGGGGAGGCCGGCGCCACACAGACCTCCACCACCTCTCAGTCCATACCAGGCCTCAGCTCCCTGGACCCCAAGTTTGAGGAGCTGATCCTCCAGTTCGAGGCAGAGTTCGGGGACAGTTCATCCTCTGCCCCAGTGCCCTGCCCTCCTCAGATCCAGCCTCAGGACCAGTCCCCCTCAGCCTCAGCCCAGCCCGTGGTGATAGATTCTCAGCCCAACATTACCTCAGGACAAGCCAGGCCCGCGTCACCGTCCAGCGCCGCCACCGCCACCCAGTCCTGCAGCCCCACTCCCTTAGCTTCTACAACAGCCCCACCAGCAGACCAGGACATGGAGGTGGACACGGAGAATGTGACAAGGGGTGTGAGTGAAGCATCCTATACCTCCGCCACACAGCCCTCCACTGAGAGCCCCATGGAGGAGCAGCCCGAGGGGGCCCAGTTGCCTCTCTCGCTGCGCCAAGAGGCCCATCTGGAGCAGCTGCAGCACCGCGTCCTTGAAGACCCCTTCACCGTGCCTCTCTCCCCCTCCGCGTCCCCGCTGCCCAAGCGCATGAAGATCGAGACCAATGGGAACGTGGCTGTCCTCTCCACCACTGGATCATTCTCTGAGGGGGGCGAGGACGACACCCCCACTAAGGACGGCTTCCCCCTCAACCCCTCCCTAAAAGGCTTCCTGGAGTCGCCGCTACGCTACCTGGACACGCCCACTAAAAGTCTGCTAGACATCCCCGCCAAGGACCTCCAGGCTGAGTTCCCCACCTGCGACTGTGTCGGTGAGTAGTGTGTCTGTGTTGAACTGCGCAGTTTTAATGTAGCTACATTTCGACCACTGCTGGGCCCCAGAGTTACACATGCTTTACACTCCCAGTAAGTGGGCTGCACACAAATGTTTTGGCGTACATAATAAAACCAGAAAACGATATAGTATCTAGTATAGAAACAAACAAAACTCCTATAGAAGACATGTATGCTATCTTGAAATCCTCTCACTCCATACATTTAGGATTACTAGAAAACATTAAATATACTGTACAGCAGTGGCTGATGCTATACAGCAGGCAGCAGCAGGTATATTTAAGCGATAAGGCCCGAGGGGGTGTGATATATGGCCAATATACCACGTCTAAGGGCTGTTCTTAGGCACAACGCAACGCAGAGTGCCTGGACACAGCCCTTAGCCGTGTATATTGGCCATATATCACAAACCCCCGAGGTGCCTTATTGCTATTATTAACTGGTTACCAACGTAATTAGAGCAGTACAAATAAATGTTTTGTCATACCCATGGTATACGGTCTGATATACCATGGCTGTCAGCCAATCAGCATTCAGGGCACCAACCACCCAGTTTATCAAGAGGTATACATCAAGTGGCCCAGTCACTTCTGCTCCAGCTCCTCTCTCTGAACATCACATGAGTGTGTCTGAGAATGTGTGTGTTGCCAGCCGGAGTGTGTTTGTGTTGCCGAGGTGAGTGTGATGCAGGCTTGTGTGTCCCGGGCCTCTACTCTCCAGTCAGCTACAGTGCAAGGTTCAGAGGGAGACGGTGAGAGTAATACGACACAAGAAGGAGTCCATTGTGTGGGTCTGGCTGGCAGACAGCACAGAGCAGGCCACTCTGTCAAGGCTACATGTCTGACAAAGTGGCACACGGCCTCTCGGTCCGCTTCCCAAATGTGCACTATTATTTGCGTGCCCTATTTAGTGCACTACTTTTGACCAGGGATCACAGGGAGGGAGAGAAGGGAGACATAGAGAGAGAGAGAGAGAGCAGCTGCAAGGAACACTTGCTATGCCGTGTGCTGTAAGGCTGTTACCAAGAGAAAAGGCCACCAGACAACGGGTCTCCATAGTGAAGCCTATTTACACACTGCCCTGTCAACACCACACGGAAACACCCCATGTGTAACCCGACTCCCTCACACACCCACACATTGACTCATTCACTCCTCTCTTTCACCGAACCCCTCTCTCTCTCTCTCTCTCTCTCTCTCTCTCTCTCTCTGTCTCTGTCTCTGTCTCTGTCTCTGTCTCTGTCTGTCTCTGTCTCTCTCTCTCTGTCTTTCTCTCACTCTCAGAGAAGCAAGCATAGTTTTACAAATCCCTCTACTCTGCTGATTCCAAACATGGAACCACTACTCCCCCCTCACACAACTATTTTCTCACACACTATTTAGGCCAGTAGTCCTGTGTAGTATTTCCTGCTTCTCTCTGACCACGCCTTGCCTTGGTTCCTCCCTGCACTGTCACAGGAATGTGAC
Source organism: Salvelinus namaycush (assembly GCF_016432855.1). Taxonomy (NCBI): domain Eukaryota; kingdom Metazoa; phylum Chordata; class Actinopteri; order Salmoniformes; family Salmonidae; genus Salvelinus; species Salvelinus namaycush. The sequence goes on from NC_052307.1 coordinate 33,771,098, forward strand.
CTCAGATACACTCTCTCATACTCTAGCTTTCCTTCTTACACAGACGCATGCAGACACGCACGCAGGCACGCACACACACACACACACACACACACACACACACACAAAAACACACACACACACACACACACACACACTGACTCATTCGCTCTCTCAAACACCCTTGTTTCTACTGTAGTGTCCCCACCCAGACTCTCCCTCTATTCAGAAGCTCACTACTATTCCCCTGTCATAACATAGTCAGTCACAGGATACAGGAAGTGTGTGTGGTTTTACATATGGCTTCAGTCACACCAATCTATGGTTCCTCGTTGTTTCCATGGCTTGTTAGATCTGAATAATTGGGCACTACTACTTCTGATACCTGCAATGTCACAGAACTGTCCTGCACTAATCCAAATCATACAAATACTGTTGAGTGGAAGTTACAATGGTGGTTGAATTTGGACTGCATTGTGAACTCTGTCTGTAACTCTCTCTCTCTCTCTCCTTACAGAGCAAATCCTAGAGAAGGATGAGGGTCCGTACTACAATCACTTGGGCTCTGGGCCCACTGTGGCCTCCATTCGAGACCTGATGGAGACCAGGTGAGACTTCTGGAGCATACTTGATACCTGTTAGAGAAGAGACTGACATAGACTGAAATAACTCAGAAACCATAGGAGTATGATGCATACTAGTATTTCCCTCTAGATAAGGCAGGGAAAAGGAGCATGGACTGAAATTGATGGGGGGGGGGGGGAAGGAAACACTACACACTAGCTACAACAGTATTTTGCTTGTCCAGGGATTTTAGCCCCCTAGATTACAGCCACGCAACTCGCAATGGCAGTCTCCTGATTCACCTAGAGCAGAGCTAGTTGTCCTCTTCTTCACAGTCTCTCTCTCATTCTCCCTCTCCCTCTTCCTCCTTCTCTCCTGTCCCCTCTTCCTCTCTCTCCCCCTCTCGCTCTCTCTCCCTGTCTCTCCCCTTCTCCGTCTCTCTCCTCTCCCTTTCTCCTTCTCTGTCTCCCTTTCCCCTTCTCTCTCTCCCTCTCTATCCCACTCCCTCCCTTTCTCTCCCCTCCTTCTCCCTCTCTCGCCCCCCTTCCCTCCCCTTCGCCCTCTCTCTTTCTCTCCCCCTCTCTCCATTCCTTCTCTCCTCTCCTCTGCCTGTGAACAAGAGTCTTGGCATCAAACTCTCTCACAGCTGTGAGCTAGCTTCACTCTCTTTTCTTCCCCCTCTCTCTCTCCATGCCTCCCTCTATTTTGCTCTCTCTCCCCAGTGCTGCTGTCCTCCTACTCTCTCTCCCGCCTCCCCTTAACACTCCTGTGATCCTGTCTCCAGGGAATCCCTGACCCAGAATCCAATAGGAGGAACAGGAAATAACCACATCAGCAGATCAGACCAAACAGAGAAGAGGTCTAGGCATAGAGAGAGGATAGGAGAGCGGTAGGGAGAGATGAGAGGAAGAGACAGAGAGAGGAGAGGCAGGGAGAGATGAGAGGAAGAGACAGAGAGAGGAGAAGTAGGGAGAGATGAGAGGAAGAGACAGAGAAAGGAGAGATAGGTAGAGATGAGGGGAAGAGACAGAGAGAGGAGAAGTAGGGAGAGATGAGAGGAAGAGACAGAGAAAGGAGAGATAGGTAGAGATGAGGGGAAGAGACAGAGAGAGGAGAAGTAGGGAGAGAGGAGAGGAAGAGACAGAGAGAGGAGAAGTAGGGAGAGAGGAGAGGAAGAGACAGAGAAAGGAGAAGTAGGGAGAGATGAGAGGAAGAGACAGAGAGAGGAGAAGTAGGGAGAGAGGAGAGGAAGAGACAGAGAGAGGAGAAGTAGGGAGAGAGGAGAGGAAGAGACAGAGAAAGGAGAAGTAGGGAGAGAGGAGAGGAAGAGACAGAGAAAGGAGAAGTAGGGAGAGATGAGGGGAAGAGACAGAGAGAGGAGAAGTAGGGAGAGATGAGAGGAAGAGACAGAGAGAGGAGAAGTAGGGAGAGATGAGAGGAAGAGACAGAGAAAGGAGAGATAGGTAGAGATGAGGGGAAGAGACAAAGAAAGGAGAGGCAGGGAGAGATTAGAGGAGGAGACAGAGAGAGAGGTATATATATATAGAGAGAGAGAGAGCGAGAGAGAATGAGAATCAAACTGAGTACATTTGCATTCAGGAATGGATAAACTCAGTTTCAGAATTCCTCTTGGGAGAATGGTAACGTGAAACTAGGGAATGGAAACAATCACATTTACCATGTATCCTAATACTTACGCAAATCTCAACTGACAAAACTGGAATAGTTCAATGGCAGCTGAGTTTTCACTGACTAAACATGGGGGGCTGCTTAGGTTGGGTCCCACACATTGTTGTATAGGGGACCGGGGCCGAGAGGGACTGGCCATTATATTGACAGAGGACTGTTTCTATAGACCAGTGACTGATCAGGGTGGATGGGGGGGGATAGGTGAGGAGAGGAGGGAGAGCCTTCTTTGTTTGAGAGATGACGTAAGAACTAAAGCCCTCCATAGTCTCCTCCTGACCCCTGACCCACCTCTGACCCCATTGGCCCACCCCCGTGGAGGCCGAGCCAACACACTTTGACCGGCTGATGATTGGTGAATGAGTTCCCATTAAGGACAAAGCCACATGTGTCACACCATGATAGACCCGGTCAGGGGTGACGTTATCAACATGACAGGTATGATACACAGGGAAGAAGGAACATCTGAGTAATGCTGGTCGCTAACCCAACCACATCTCTCTACACATTGTGCAGCGAGAGACACACGCGCCAGAACCTAACCAGGCACATACACATATACCAAGCAAACGCACACTGATGCGGTTACACTTTATTTGGATAGTTGATGATCAAGAGATTAGGTCATACTAGCCACAAATGATCAACTGCACATGTTGATATGCAACCGCTTGCTAGGGTTATGGTTTAGGGTTAGAGTAAGGGTTAGGTTTAAGGTTGGAGTAAGGGCCATCTACAACATAACGATAACTATAATGATGAATTATACAGAACTATAGACGTTGACGAGCATCCTCGCCAGCGGACAGTTTATCGTTCTGCGGTACACCTGTCAATCAACTGATCAAAGCATCCTATTGGAGGCTGTAGGCCAGCGATCATCAACTAGATTCAGCCGAGGGATGATTTTTTTCTTCAGCAGATGGTCGGGGGGCCAAAACATATTTACAAATAATTTGTCGATTGCAAATTGACCGCAAAGAGCTCAAACAGGTATAATGTTTGATTAAAACAGAATCATTTTGGGGCCTCCCGAGTGGCGCAACGGTTTAAGGAACTACATCGCAGTGCTAGAGGCGTCACTATAGACTTGGGTTCGATCCCAGGCTGAGTCACAACCGGCCGTGATCGGGAGTCCCATAGGGCGGCGCACAATTGGCCCAGCGTCGTCCGGGTTAGGTGAGGGTTTTGGCCGGGGGGGCCTTAATTGGTTCATCACGCTCTAGTGACTCATTGTGGTGGGCCGGGCACCTGCAGGGTGACCTCGGATGTCGGCGACACATTGGTGCGGCTGGCTTCCCGGTTATGCGGGTGGGTGTTAAGAAGCCGAGTCATGTTTTGGAGGACACATGACTCAACCTTCGCCTCCCGAGCTTGTTGGGGAGTTGCAGCGATAAGACAAGATCGAAATGTCAAACCTTGCTTACGTTTGTATACGATCACGTGTCTCTATTATGCGTGGGAATACTTGGGAACAGTTTTTTTTAAGTAAAACTTTTATGCCCCCCCCCCAAAAAAATATATATACACTACAGTTCAAAATTTTGGGTTCACATAGAAATGTCCTTGTTTTTGAAAGAAAAGCAAATTTGTCCATTAAAATAACATAGAAATTGATCAGAAATACAGTGTAGACTTTGTTAATGTTGTAAATGACTATTGTAGCTGGAAATGGCAGATTTTTTAATGGAATATCTACATAGGCGTACAGAGGCCCATTATCAACAACCATCACTCATGTGTTCCAATGGCACGTTGTGTTAGTTAAGTTTATCATTTTAAAAGGCTAATTGATCATTAGAAAACCCTTTGCAATTATGTTAGCACAGCTGAAACGGTTGTTCTGATTAAAGAAGCAATAAAACTGGCCTTCTTTAAACTAGAAGCAATAAAACTGGCCTTCTTTAGACTAGGTGAGTATCTGGAGCAGCAGCATTTCTGGGTTCGATTACAGGCTTAAAATGGCCAGAAACAAGGAACATTCTTCTGAAAAGTCCGTCTATTCTTGTTCTGAGAAATGAAGGGTATTCCTTGCGAGAAATTGCCAAGAAACTGAAAATCTCGCACAACGCTGTGTACTACTCCCTTTTAACAGAACAGCACAAACTGGCTCTAACCAGAATAGAAAGAGTAGTGGGAGGCCCCGGTGCACAACTGAGCAAGAGGACAAGTACATTAGAATGTGTCTAGTTTGAGAAACAGACACCTCACAAGTACTCAACTGGCAGCTTCATTAAATAGTACCCGCAAAACACCAGTCTCAACTTCAACAGTGAAGAGGCGACTCCGGGATCCTTGCCATCTGGGCATAGTTCCTGTGTCTGTGTTCTTTTGCTCATCTTAATCTTTTCTTTTTATTGGCCAGTCTGAGATATGGCTTTTTCTTTGCAATTCTGCCTAGAAGGCCAGCATCCCAGAGTCGCCTCTTCACTGTTTACGTTGAGACTGGTGTTTTGCGGGTACTATTTAAACCAATACTTAAATGAAAAATAATATTGAAACTTGTATTTGAATGTAGCAATTCTACAACAAACGCTGTTTAGCCTGCACGTCTTTTACATGACATTGCTTGCCTCGTTGCTCAAGTCGTTTGCAAGTGATTTCCATTTTTTTATGCTTGTCATTTCGCTTGGATCTTTTTTTCCACTGTGCCCATCTTTCTGTATGTCCTGTGCAACCATGTGCAATGCATCAGTGCAATCATAGTATCATTACCGGCCCAAAGTGATCACACCAACGTATTCTCTCTCCTTAACTTTCCCTGGCAGTTCATTTACCCTAGGCCTATTTCACATTTTAGCAAGAGCAAGCCTGCTTCTCTCCACAAAAGGATAGTAGGCCTAGTATAAAAAAGTGCTAAAGAAATGTCCTATTTCTTTTGTAGCCTATAGCTTTTCCTGCGATTTCACGAGAAGAGGAATAGTGGAGAGGCTCGCGTCCGTAGCCATATAGCCTATTGAGCACTGGAACAGCTGGAAGAGAACGGCTAGAGTTCTGTAGCTGAAGTAAGAAGCTAAATATTAGGCCAGTCATTATCTAAATAGTAGGGCTATACATATTTACTTGTCAAAGTGCAAGACAAATAAATAAATATGTGCATTCCTCCAGGCTGCGCTCTGCAAGTCCCCTCTGGCACATAAAGCTCCACTATTGATTACTTCTGCATTTTTAAACCAAGAACATTATTCTACCTAGGATACAACGACACAGTGCAATGAGGAATGTATTATTGTAGCAAATGAGTACACAATTACTCTATAGGACTATATACTGCAGTGATGCATTTGCTAATTTGAGTAACTGCTTAAACGTCCTGTTTTGAATGATTCATGCCGAAATAACTGCATAAAGCCTTTGCAATCATTTGGATCAGTAGGCTAATGGGACTTTTCTTTGCAGTTTACAAGGTCCAGAAAGGCACATTAGCAGGCTCATCATAGTGTGTATTTTGTCAGGTTGTATCTCCGTTAACAGATACCATCAGAGAATATGGCCTTCTCGTACAGATATGCGCTGTTTTGGCGTTGATCATTCTCCCAAGTCGTCCTGTAGTTAATGTGGCCACCAATATGCTCACACATGCCCAGTCATTCATGCAACGTTACTGTGCACTTTGCCTTCTCTCCTGTTCCAAGCAGCCTCGCACACCTAGAACCAAGAACAAACTCTTCAACCAAGAACAAACTCTTTTTGATTGGTTGTCAACGTTTTATCATCTGAGGGACAGGGACAAACTGTAGCTCTCGTTAGCGCTCGCCGCTCTATTTGTAGTTGTCATTGAAGCGCGAATGCTCCTGTTCACTTGAATTAGAACGATAAAAACAAAACAAAAAAATGATATGGTTATAGTTATCGCACTTGGTGTGGACGGCCCTGAAAGGTTTCGGGTTTCATTCTCTTCATCAGACACACTGACTAAGAATGTTCTGGTCAGATTATGTTGGGCTTTGGCTGCTACTGTCACGCCTCTGTGAATATCAACGGCGTCCTGTGAACACTCCTCTTGGCCAGCCAGCTTGTGGTTTCTGTGTTTGAGAAGACACCTTCAACTCAAACATTTGCATTATAGTCATGCAGAAGCACATAGTCTACAATAATGCCAGAGGGCGTGTGGTATATTTAGTTAATATTTCACAGCTAACGGGTGTTTTAAGGAACGATGTGAATGTTTCATACTGAATACAATACAGTTGAACTGTTGTGTTCAGGAAGACATACAGTATACACTCACACTGTGCTGTCTGTCTCTCGGTGCAGGTATGGAGAGAAGGGAGATGCTATCCGTATTGAAAAGGTAGTCTACACCGGCCGGGAAGGCAAGAGCTCTCAGGGATGTCCCATCGCCAAGTGGGTGAGTACATAAAACACTGAACCTACCTCTTAAAAGAACAAACAAAGCCTAACCCTACACAACACCTGGTCCCAGATCTGTGTGTCAACACCTGGTCCCAGATCTGTGTGTCAACACCCAGTCCCAGATTTGTGTGTCAACACCTGGTCCCAGATCTGTGTGTCAACACCCAGTCCCAGATTTGTGTGTCAACACCTGGTCCCAGATCTGTGTGTGCTCTAACCAACTCCATTGGTCTCATTACCAAGCCAAACATGACAATGAGTGACAGGGGGTTGGCATGGTAGCACAAACAGACTGGCCCTTGGGCTGACACAACACACTAGTGTTGGTAACCACAAACAATTTCTTATCAACACACAACGTTTCATCAGACATTGTAAAACCGAACAGACACTTCACACGTGTGTTTTTTCTCTCTCTTCTATATACTAATAGCCATTAGTGAAAATGAGGGGGAGTAGAGCAGAGGAGATGGTAGTGGACAAACACCACAGCCTCACCCTCAGACAGTAGAGCAGCAGGGGGTCCAGCAGGGGGTCTCCCTGATCCCTCTCCTTCCCAGTTGGAAGTCTCTACCTCTGTCACTCTCTTTGACACCCTGCTAATGGTTTCATGGCTTCTCAACAGACACTATTGATAGAGTAGAGGAGAATACAGGTGTCAATCTCTCTCTCTCTCGCACGCGCTCTCTCTCCCTCTCCCTTTCTCACTCTCGCCCCCTCCCCCCCTTTTCTGTCTCTCCCCCTCTCCTGTCAGGTGATTCGTCGGGGCAGTGAGACAGAGAAGTTGATGTGTCTGGTGCGTCCCCGGACGGGTCACCACTGTCCCAACGCCTTCATCATCATCCTCATCATGGCGTGGGAGGGCGTGCCCCGGGCGCTAGGCGACAAGCTCTATCGAGAGCTCTCTGCCACCCTCACACAGTTCGGCAACCCCACTAGCCGCCGCTGTGGACTCAACGACGAGTGAGTGACAGGAAACATTCACAGAACCACGAATGAGTCAGCTGAATATGCTTATATTCTTCTTAAATTAGCAGTAAACTCAGCAGTGCAAAGATGTTTAGATGGCGCACTGAGGGAGGCTTACAGACAAAACATCTGTGCATGAAAATAAATGAGTAAGTTAGTCTACTTATGGACTGCAGACCATTTCATTGTCGTTTTCAATAGACATTCAATGCACTGAGGCGTTCTCTTTCTGAACGATTAACATGACCTTGTGAGTGTCTGATCGGGTTGTGAGTGGTGCTGACTGTGTTCGTGCTCTCTGTCTCCCCCTGCCTGCCTGCAGTCGTACGTGCGCGTGCCAAGGCAAGGACCCCGACAGCTGTGGAGCTTCCTTCTCCTTCGGCTGTTCCTGGAGCATGTACTTCAACGGCTGCAAGTACGCCCGCAGCAAAACACCACGCAAGTTCAGACTAACAGGAGACCACCCCCAAGAGGTAAGGGTCTATGTGTACTAATGAGACTTGAAAAAGGTTGTGCAGCCTCCACAGACAAGAGATGCCTCCCTTCCTTGCTTTTATATCCAAATACTACATACCACCTGTGTAGAATTATTATTATTGACCTCACCACACTAAGCTAACACTGTGATTGAGCTACCAGGGTATCTGTCTTTGTGTGTATGTTAGGAGGATCAACTCAGGGATAACTTCCAGGATCTGGCCACTGAGGTGGCTCCCCTGTACAAGCAGCTGGCCCCACAGGCCTACAGTAACCAGGTAACATCTGCCTTTTCACACACCATCACCTACCTGCACTTACACTCTTAGAAAAAAAGGTGCCATCTCGAGCCTGAAAGGGTTCGTCGGCTGTCCCCATAGGAGAACCCTTTGAAGAACCCTTTTTGGTTCCGTGTAGAACCCGTTCGCGTTCATTGTAGGACCCTTCCCACAGAGGGTTCTACATGGAACCCAAAACGGTTCTCCTATGGGGACAGCCAATGAACCCTTTTTTCTAAGAGTGTACACCTAACTGAGAACAGCACCAGAAGTGTAAATAGTAGACGGTTCCTCTGAAAGTAACAAAACAAGCTGAAGGGTGTTAGATATGTTGTGTACTGTAACAGGTTGCTCTTGGACATGCCATCCTCTTCCCTGTGTCTCTCAGGGATTTTACACTCCGCTGGAGAAGAACTTTGTAGACTTCCCTCCATAAAGTGCACAATAAGAACTCCCGGCTGCTATGAGTGTTAGATATGGTCTGTAGAGTAAAACCACGCTAACCCAACTTGTGTCCTCCCCTCTCCTGTCCCTCAGTGTCAGAATGAGACGAAAGCCACAGACTGCAGGTTGGGTCTGAAGGAAGGGCGGCCGTTCTCCGGCGTCACCGCCTGCATGGACTTCTGTGCCCACGCCCACAAGGACCAGCACAACCTCTACAACGGCTGCACTGTGGTACGACACACAGACCCACCTCTACCCCCCGTCTCGTTCTCTCTCCGTCACTCTCTCGTCAATCTTCTTTCTCGCTCTTTCCCTCTCTGTGTGGACATTGTATGGATGCTCCGCTGTGTGTGGGGGCATATGGGGGTTGGCATAGAGTCTGTGTCTGACTACATGAGGATAGAACAGACAGTGAGTGTCCCACCCTAACCCTTCCTCCACCCCTACCACTCCCCCTGTACGGTCCAGGTGCACTTGCCCCCCAATCCCCCCTTCCACAAAGCATGTGTAAATATTGGACTAAAATGTTTATTCTATTCTACTGAGCCATTTACTTTATGGTCGTATTCTTATCTTTTATTATTTCTTATTGTTGTTGCATTGTCGAGAAGGAACCTGCAAGTAAGAATTTCATTGGCCAGTGTATCACCGTACACACACCGTACATAAAACTTGAAAGTTGTGCAGGACAACTGTACGACACACAGCAGTTACCATGTCTCTCTCGCTGCGCTAAGACCCCTCTGTTCACCCCCAGGTGTGCACTCTGACTAAAGAGGACAACCGTAAGGTGGGGGAGATCCCAGAGGACGAGCAGCTCCACGTACTTCCCCTCTACAAGGCCGCCCTCACAGACGAGTTCGGCAGCGAGGAGGGCCAGCGGCAAAAGATGCGTACAGGCGCCATTCAGGTGCTCAACAACTTCCGCCGCGAGGTCCGCAAGCTGCCCGAGCGCGCCAAGTCCTGCCGTCAGCGTCGCCTGGACGCTAAGAACCGTGCCTCCGAGAAGAAGAAGGGCAAGCAGCAGCCGCCAACGCCCACAGATACGCCGGAGAAACCCGGGATCAAGATGGAGGTCCGGCACACTGGCTCCCCTGTCAGACAGAATGGCAATAAAGGTGAGATGACCTCTGAACTCTGCTATAAACATGTAGGAGAGTGGCTTTTATGAGTGCTGTGAGGTTTATGATAACAATAAACCCATCACTCTAGTATTGTGAGCAAAACTCCAACCAGCTTTACAGTATGATGATAATAGTGTGGTCATAGAGCAGATCAGGGATCGTTTTTCTTGAACGGACGGTCAGGGGGCCGGAACAAATGGTCTACCAGTTGGGGAGCGCGAGAGTAGATGCTTTAATCCAAACTGACCTACAGTTAACACCTATAGCTAGTCAGCTTACAGTATGCAGCCCATGCAGGAATCAAACCCATCAATCCCAAAAGTCCAACCAAGTGAACCATTAAAACCGCTTGATCTTACCCGTCTTATCACCCCTCTATCTTCCCTCCTCCACAGCCATCCCTAAGCAGGAGGTGAAGCCCACCATAAAGAAGGAGCCAGTGGACCAGCGCTTCCAGCCCTTCCATGGTCAGCTAGAGGGCTACCCTGCCCAGGCTGCAGACCCCTACCACGTCTACCCCTCCCACCCTGGCTACTACGCACAGGGAGGCCTCTCTTCCAATGGCCAGCCCCCTGCACTTCCACCTCCACCAGGCCCTGTCAATGGCTACCGCCCTAATCTACCGGCAGCACTGCCCTATGGCTACTACAACTACCCCCTCAACCCTAGCACACTTTTCCCCCATGAGCTCACTTACGAGGGCTGCAATGGCTCCTGGCACCACATGGGGCCCAAGTTTTCCCCCAGTCCTGTGGACAAGAAGCCAGACGTTCAGAGCCTCCAGGCGAGGCTGGCTCACTCCTACTCGAGCCCAGGCCACCTCGAGCAGCAGCAGCACGGAGACCCAGCCAACCAACACCAACGCAGCGCTTACCCACACCCTCACCAGCCTGACTACAACCAATCACGTCCCTCCTCAGTCTCCTCAGAGCCCTCCCACAGAGGGACCCCCGTCATCAAGCAGGAGCCCATGGATATGCCAGTTTATAAGGGGGTCAATGCCCAGAGCTGTCCCGGCACGCCCAGCACCACCCCACAGCCTGGCGCTGCTGGAGGGCCCTGGCATGGGCACAAGCCCAACGGCATTAGGGTGCCCAGCAGTTGGGAAGGCAACCTCCAACCACCAGGCCCCCCGGAGGCTCCCTTCACTTCAGACAAGCAGCAGTTCCACCAGCAGGGACCTCAGCAGACTTTCCAGTCCCCATACCCCCAAGAGCAGCATCAGCATCCCCCACAACAGCCCTCCCCATACTCCCAGCAGTGGAACTCTTACCATGGCCCAAACACCCCCACAGCCTCCCCTGCGCCCTCCCCGTCCCCCTCCATAAAGATACCCCCGTCCCCCTTTCCCTCCTCACACCCCGGCACCCCCCGCCACTGGGACAGCCCTGATTCCAGCCCTCAGCCTAAGGCTTGGCCCATGGGCATGGTTCCTGCTGGTTACAGCCCCAGTCCCACCGGAGGCTTCCCCGACACGATGTGGTCCAAGGCGGGCGAGAGTTGGGGCTCGACCCCCTTGGGGCTCCAGGAGAAGGCCTGGAAGTCTTCCGGAGGCTCTATGGCAGGTACACCGTCCCCGGCCCCAGAGGGACGCTTGTTCCCCGATGCCCTACAGCAGTCGGATGGACAGTCCCAGGCTGAGACTCCTCGCAACCTCGAAGAGGAAGAGCGGTGGTCAGACAGCGAGCATAACTTCTTGGACCCCAGCATCGGAGGGGTGGCGGTGGCGCCCGCCCACGGGTCCATCCTGATTGAGTGCGCCCGGCGCGAGCTGCACGCCACCACACCGCTCAAGAGGCCCGACCGCTCTCACCCCACCCGCATTTCCCTGGTGTTCTACCAGCACAAGAACATGAACCAGCCGTGCCACGGCCAGTGGATCTGGGAGGCCAAGATGAAGATGCTGGCGGAGCGGGCTAGAGAGAGGCAGCAGGAGGCAGCTCTACTGGGGCTGCCCTACGAGGACATCAAACATGGGAAGAAACGCAAATTGGGGGCCACGGCAGCAGGGGCCAGCCCGGGGCCTGGCCAGACCACGGACAAGAGAGAGGGGCCGGTGACGCGGCTGGCCCCCACGCGACACACCACCTCTACCGTCACTGTATCCCCCTACGCCTTTACCACCCTCACCGGGCCCTACAGCCACTTTGTGTGAGGATGGATGGACACACAGACACAGACTGGTGGAGGGAGAGAGGGCTGAGCAGTCCAGGGAGGAGTGTCTCAGCCCTTCCTTTAGTCCTGTGTCTCTCTCCATCCATCTCTTCCTGCTCTGTGTCCTCTGGGCTGGAAGGAGGGGGACTACTGGTTTAACCCCTCGTTTTGTTTGTTTTTTACCTCATGTCAGGCAGCAGTTTGGACCAAACCCTGGACCATACAGACACACTGCCTGTGGTGCTCGTCCTCTTTCCTCCGCGGGGGGACTCCATCGCTTCTCCTTCTTCATAGAATTTTAATGATCCTCCTAATTATCACTATTATTATCAATATTATTACGATTGCTATTGTTACTGTCAATGTTGTTATTACAGGTATTGTTATTTTTATGATGCTGAGTTGATTTGTTTTTTTTTGCTGATATGGTTGTTTTGTCATTAATGTTGTTATTAATGATGTGATTGGTTTTGGTTTTGTCTTTGACCGAGGGGGTTCTGTCTCTCAGTCGGATCTTTATTTTTTTCCCATATTTCTGGAAATCTGCCCATTTCTTTGTTGTTTTTCCTTTGGCCTTTGACATCCTTGTGACTGTACTTGGAGAATGGCCTTTCTCAGCACTGCACGGCTCCTCAAGACAGCCTTTCCAGCATAGAACTCTAAACATTTGAATCACTAATCATTACCAAAAGAGTGAAGAGAAGCGCCACCACCCACAGAAACTTCTCGGAACCATCCGTTTTTTTAGCAACGTCCCCAAACTCATGCCTTTTTAAAAAACTCCTGTCTTGTCTGCCGTGCTGTGAAGAGAAGGGTTCTTCTCTCGTCATTGTTACCTTCACTCTATTGGTGCTTCATGTTGACCTTCATCCTTTTCACAGGGAGGATGTCAGTCACTCCATTTCTCTACTCTTCATGGCACTAGATGCTGAATATAAGGAAGGGTGCTTTTATGGCATAGACGTAGAGTGAGTAGAACAACAGGCACTAGAAGTCCTCATCATCCTTCAGGTGTTGGTTGAGAGATCTATCCCTCCAGTTCTATGACTCCCCTGTAAGCCCCTGTAACATGGTGCACTGATACACACAGACACATGCACGCACACACAAAGCTCTTGTCATCCAGCCAGCACAGAGCAATGCCTTACTGCTTTAAACCACCGAAGCATGGCCGCTAAAGTCTGGTCCTTCCAATGACCGCAGGCAGCACGGGCCACGCAAGGCCTTTACACTGAAACCGGAGACATTGATGGGAATAGTGTGTGGACAGAAATGCACTCCTAAACACACACTGGTGCTTTCTCTACACATGTCGACACACAAAGGGCTCAGTCAGTCAGTCCTGCTTTCTGCATGGTGCTGTTGGTTGTCTTGAAGCAGAGCTAGGTTTGTCTCTATGCATACATTGTCACAACAGAGCCAGTAAAAATGTATTCACCAATCCTGGCTGCCTCTGCATTGGCCCTAAGTCATCAAGTGTTGCAGTCAGTGGGTTGAGCCCCAGCTGTCTCTATCTAATGTGCACCACAGTGGACTGGGCTATAAGAGGTTGTGAATCTTTTTCCCACATCTTGCACTAAGATCCTCCTCAGCCTGTTAGAGAGGCCTCTCACTCAGTGCAGCGCTGCATGTTTTATCCAGCTCTTAGCTTTGTGTGTGTGTGTGTGTGTGTGTGTGTGTGTGTGTGTGTGTGTGTGTGTGTGTGTGTGTGTGTGTGTGTGTGTGTGTGTGCGCGTGCGCGTGCCAGAGCCTGCTTGGTGCTCACTTCTGAGATGAAAAACCCTGGTGCTTATGAAGTTGTCGATATAGAGCTCTCTATACCTCAACGTTGCAGAGACACTGGTCACGGTTGCAAAAAGCTAGAAACACACACAGGCACCACAGAGGACAGAGAAACATGAAAAACATCAGTCCACAGCTTCCCTGTGTGCTCTCTTATCTAAACTCATTTTAATCCACTTTTTTATTCTTATTTATTACATGATAATGATGATTGTTTTTCTTTTTTTTTATATAGGTAATACAAATTGTACATACAGAAGAAAAGATTTTATAAAAGCACTTTTAATCTTGAAAAAATAACAGATTATTGACAACTTGAAGCTTTGTTTTTTTTGGTTTGTGTTTTTTTGAGGGGGGAGAGATAAAAAATGTAAATATTTAAAATATTTAGGTAAGATTATTTAACTGGTGAGGGATAATGACTAAATCATGAATGATTGCAGGCTTTTAAGTCCAGTCAGTTTGTCAGACAGCCTTCAGCAGCAGAAAGCAACACAGAGATTTCCAATGTGCTGTTGTGTCTGTTGATGTATACTCAATACTGCTGTCCGGATTTCATTAGTACTGTACTACACGATACCTCTGACAGCAACCAACCAGTCCCCCTTCATGAGAAGAGATAGACCTAATCAGTAATCAGGCTGCTTATAAACCTGAGTATGATATCTAGCTATCCGTTCTGAGAACCAATGCTAAACGAAGGGCTCTGTAATCAATCCGTATCGCAGAAATTCAGTGGTAAAGCCCAATTGAAATTTAAACTCAACGGTCCGGTGTTGGAAGAGACGGCATTCACGCTAAATGCATCACATGTCGGCGCAATCGGGAAATGACTACATTTCTATCACGAAATCTGTAACGCTTCAACGATACGGATTGAATAGAGCTCAAAATATGTTTTTTTTTTTTTACACGAGAATCAAACAGGTGCAGAATCAAACTCATCAGAAATGTGTGAGAGAACTCTAGTGACAGAGGTGGGGTGTAGCCCCAGCAATCTATCTTGTTCATTGTGTTAGACTATGAGGTGAGAGGTTGCCACCACCGTAACTCATTTTTAATGTGGTTGTTGGTTATTATTATCAATGATAGTGATTATAACAGTAGTGACGGATGTAACCGTAATGAAAAACCATGACAACTTAACACTTGTAGTACCCGACTGAAGGTACAGTGCATTACTGGAAGACACCAGATAATACCTGGTAGTATAGTTTGTAATATTGTCTTTTGTTAATTGTCATAGATTGTCACAGACATGACCAACAAGACTTTGACTAACTTAGGGACTGGGGGGAAAATATGCCTGTTCCTTTGTCTCACAACTAGTCATGATCCGGTTTCAATTGTATTCTATTCTCACTGTTAGAACAAACTCCCCCTTTCAGAACGACAATGCATGAGTCACACACAGTTATAATGATCCAGTCATATTTATGATCCGTATGTAATAATGGGTGCTGATCATTATGTTCTTCAGATGAATTTTTTAAATTTCTATTCAAGACGTGATGGAAATAACAGAAAAATGCTCAAAGGAGGCTGGTGCTATGGTGCCCCCCCCCCCCCCGTGGGATAGTGTGTGTGTGTTGGGGGAGGGGGGGGGGTTATATCACTGATATTTTTTAGAGCTCTTAGAATGATAAGAGGAACTATTATTTTAAATATGTTAGTTTCAGTGGATGGGGAACTTCTCCGGTGCTGATCTTATGGGAATTTCCCATTCATGTTCAAGGCAGTGAACAAAAAAAAATGACAACTGTTGAATTGAAGCACTCACACATTTCATACATACACTTTTATTAATCCTTGTCCCCATAAGGTACTTTTAACTGGTATGGGGATTGAATGATCATATTATATTGAAGTGAACAGACTGTTATCTTAATTGAAATTGAAGCTATTCTATTAAACATGACTGTTTGGGTATGTTGTACATTTTAATGGTGAGGGGAGAATGTTAAAATATTGGAACAATTGTGTACTCCCACGCTATTTTTCTCCCTCATGCACTTATTTTCTTACGTACTTATACACTCACTAACTGCTTACACATCTCACATATTTCCTCACATACTTTCCAGCTCTCTCTCTACCCTCCCCCCCTCTCTCTTCCTTTTCTCCCTCCCCCCTCTCTCTTCCTCCCCCCTCTCTCTTCCCCCCGTTCTCCTTCTCACAAACGCAGACAAATATTATCACAATTTATACCCCCCTCTCAGTTCTCAAGTTTAAATCGTGCCCCAAATAAACAGAAAACAAACAAAACACCACAACTGGCAGCTACATTCCTTTTTGAGTTCAAAGATTGTTCTTGGTTCTATTTTTTCATGTCAAGTATGCAGTATGTAAAAAAGTTGTTTTGTTTTTGTTCAGTCTCTCTTTGTAGCTGTATGGTGTATTATGTGAATACATAGTGTATGTGGTACAACCCACAATACTGTTTTATGTTGCGCGATAAATAAAAAGCTAAAAATGAAAATCATTTGTGGTATGATCAACATTTTTGACAATTTCTTGTCAATTTGACTTATAGCATGTTAGTTTGGAACAACTTAGACTAACGATCACTCAAAACACAGTTCAGTTACCTCTTCATGTCCACGTGATGGCAGCACAGCAATATTATGTTCTATATGCCTGTCTGTCTGTGTCTGCCTCTCACTGTCTCTCTCTGTCTGTCTGTCGTCTCTCACTGTCTCTGTCTGTCTGACTGTCTCTGTCTATCTGTCTGTGTCTGTCTGTCTGTCTGTCTGTCACTGTCTCTCGCTGTCTGTCTGTCTGACTGTCTCTGTCTGACTGTCTGTCTCTGTGTGTGTGCGCATGTGCAACCTTGCAGCAAGAGCCCAGCAGCAGGAGAAAAAACACAATGATATGTAAAATATGATGATTTCATTCACAGAGCTCAGCTGCCAATCAAATTGGAAGGATAGCATAGAATAAATCAAAGAAATAGACACATTCACATTTGCAGGGAACTCAGAGCAGATTAGCTCTGAATAAAATTTGTGGCTGTTGTTCACACACGCATCTGCCCTCTCATTGGCTAGAATGGTCCCACTTGATCTCGCATCCTCTCAGCTGCCTGCCTTCCACCTTTGAGAACATGTATTCCCATTGTTAGAGTGGTCGCTCGACTATCTTGTCAATATAATTGTCACGCCCTGATCTGTTTCACCTGTGGTTGTGCTTGTCTCCACCCCCTCTAGGTGTCGCCCATCTTCCCCACTTATCCTCTGAGTTTTCTGTCTGTCTGTGCCAGTTCGTCTTGTTTGGTGAAGTCAACCAGTGTTTTTTCTCAGCGCATGGATTTTTTCCCAGTCTCGCTTTTTCTCGTCCTCCTGGTTTTTGACACTCGCCTGTCCTGACCGTGTACCCACCCGCCTGACCACTCTAAATGAGCCTGCCTGCCATCCTGTACCTTGGCCTCTACTCTGGATTATCGACCCCTTGCCTGCCTTGACCTGTCGTTTGCCTGCCCCTGTTACAATAAACATTGTTAATTCACACAGTCTGCACTTGGGTCTTACCTTGTTTCCTGATAATAGAACATTTAATTTCATACAAACACATTTTCGTCCACGTTCCCTTTCCTCGCCGCCAATCTTCAATAGCCTTTGACCTTTTTCAAAAGGATCCGAGAGGACGCAGGAGTTGAGGAAATCCAATTGAGAAAAGGTCAAGGTCTATGTCTACGCCAGCATTAAGTTTTATTTTTCTGGTGGAAGACTTCAATTTCACATCTTCAATCATTTCTTCAATGAGAAATAATTGTGCCAAAGCATTGTTGCCAAGAAGCACTTTGTGGCGAAAATCAATAGGAACTGAATACTTGTCCTTTGTTCAATGTCATTGACTGAGTGTCCCTCCATTTTTGGTACAGTTACCATGTCAAAGCCCTGCAGGATGTAATGACGGTGACCAGGAGCAGTCGTTTCTAAGCATATCTATTTAAGTGTCAAAAGCAAGACCATTATAATGCAAGAGTCATTTAACCCTGCTGCCAAAATGTTCTAAATAACCACAAGAACAAAAAAAATTGCTCACATAAGTGCCAAATCTGTTGTTCTGTCATTGAAATAGGTGATGGCTGGACTTAGACTTAGTGTTATATTACTGCAAGATTCATTTCATTTCTCTTTACACCTACAGTATGGTTCCCATCTGTTCTTTTATACATTACAAGCACTTCCCAACAAGCCAACCCAGAGAATATCTTTAAATTAATCTTTACAATTCTTGAAGACACTGGAAATGTCAGTACCAGGGCATTTCCCTCAGAAACCATTTCATATATTTCTCATCAATCCACCATTACTTTGGTCTCAAAATATAATTATTGTCCACATATGAGCCTCATAGCTATCCTAATATCATTTCAGCATTTATTGGAAAGTTAGACTACAGCTCTGAAATACAAATTAAATACACAGGGGTGTAACTTTGGTTTTAGAAGAGGGGGGCATAACTTGGCAGGGGTCTGGGGGGTCCTCCCTTCTTTGGGGGCATCTAAAGCTTTCTACACAATCTAATATGACCCATGGCCCTTCTAGCGGTCTCTATTTAGAACAACAAAGTAAGCAAAAATGCCCACAGTCATCAAGCTAGGTATTAAATATGTTTAAGTGATTGATAAGACTGAACTAGATCCAAAGTAATTCAATAGTCAATATTGTGTTGCACCTTTAACCAATCGCCTAACAAATGAACAACTCTTACAAATAAAGTACAAAGACTTTTGAATGTCTTAAGACATCCTCTATATCAAATTTCAGCCAGAACGACCAATCAGCCCAAGCCGCCTGCACGCCCGACCCCCACCAATCTAGTCAATAACTCAACTCTCCCCCCAACACAACTTCGTCCCCAAGGAAAGGTTTGGAAAAGAAATGTTTTCTAAAACACATACACATTAACACACAGAAACAGTAGACCCTCCATATAATTCATATCATAGGCATAATGGTACTCTTTTTACTTGAACACAATATTGCTGGGTCAACCTGTCCTGCCCCTAGGGGTCCACAGCCCTGCAGCTCCCCAACCCAACACACCCCACTCACCTTTAGGATCTTAGTGAAACATTCATTATCGGTTTCAGGTGTGTTAGGCCAAGGCCAGAGTGACAACCAACAGTGCGGCAGATCCCCAGGGTCAGGACTGAGCAGCCCAGCAGCTAGGGGTTGCCTAAATAGGTATCTCCCCTGATGTGTGCATGTTTCCAATACAAACTCTAGTCGTACAGTATTCCATATAAGGCATCCAGACCTTATGAAAGTTGCAGTGTACCCTTAATCTTGTAATAAATCAAGTCTAGTGATACATAACTTGACATTTCTTCCATCCATTGTGGGAGGATAAACAACCTTCCAATGAATGGCAATGCATTTCATAGCTGCTATCAAGGCACAAGGCGAGACCCAAACACAGACACAGGAGGCAGATGGTTGGAGTCTTACAATTTTTATTCATCCAAAGGGGTAGGCACGAGAATGGTCGTGGACAGGCAAAAAGGTCAAAACCAGATCAGAGTCCAGGAGGTACAGAGTGGCAGACAGGCTTGTGGTCAAGGCAGACAGAATGGTCAGGCAGGCAGGCGGGTACAAAGTCCAGAAACAGGTAAGGGTCAAAACCGGGAGGACTAGAAAAAGGAGAATGCCAAAAGCAGGAGAACGGGAAAACCACTGGTTGACTTTAAAACATACAAGACGAACCGGCACAGAGAGACAGGAAACACAGGGATAAATACACGGGGGGAAAAAGCGACACCTGGAGGGGGTGGAGACAATCACAAGGACAGGTGAAACAGATCAGGGCGTGACAGCTGCTATAAATGCTAGTTTACATAGTTTCTTCTGATAACAGTCTCCAGTATCAACATTTCCAAGTAAACAAAAACAGGGAGAAGAGAGAATCTGTAGACATGCTGAGATAAAAGAACATACTCTTTGCTAGAATTCAGCCAGCCTTCACAAGACCATAACATATGCAAAAATGTCCCCTTTAGTGTTTTACACCTCCAGCAGAGGTATAACATTTCTGAGTGCATGATATTCACTTTCACTGGCATATAGTATGTTCTATGGATGATCTTAAACTGCTGTAATTTATGTCTGAGATTATATGAACATGACTGGGCATTCTAACATATCTCTATCCATTCATCATCAATAGTGTCTCCCAGGTCTATCTCCTATTTTTGTTTTATATGCTTTGTGTCATCAGGAAAAGCCTATCAACCCTTGATACAGTTTGGAAATCAATTTTAGAGGTTAGTCAGACTGCCTTGTCAATCGTTGAAGCTTCTTGCTTGTCCAGTGTTTGCTGCACAGAGAAAATACATTGCTGTATCTGCAAAAGTTCACCTCTGCACTGTCACAGACTGGTCTTCCCTGGCTGTCTGACCCTGCAGGGACACCTGAGACCATCTGATCCTGCTAAGACATGATGAGCATAGTGTTGTGTACTGACTGTGCACCATGACAGTGAAGCCTATAGAGCTGTATATACCGTGTCAGTGGGAAAAGTAGGGAATTAGCTAGGGAAACAGACAGATCAATAACGTTACATTACTTTACTGACTAATAAAAACTCATATTGAGCTGAAAAAACGTCAGAATATCTTCAATCGTTTGGCCGCTGGTTTCATCATTTGATTCAGGTTGTTAGGTTCTTATTTTTCAGAGTAAATAACTCACGGACACTAGAGAAGCTTTAACTAAGTTGAATTCTTCCCGAAGGTTCTGTACAGCTGTAATTCAGACAACCCAACATTTCTCCCATATCAGGTATATATATCCCCCTTAAGACACTCCTCCTTCTCTCCAATCCTTACATCGTATGGTTCCACAGGAAAAGGGTAGTACACCCTTATTACTCCCTTCAGGGGATATAGCAATCCTTTGAGCTCCTCCCGTCCACCCAGCACATTCCACAGCCACTGTCTTTCTACAGATTTCACTCCTTAATATACTATGCGTCTGATCTATCATGTCTTTAATATCTCAATGTTCAAAATGTCGAATCCAACAGTCCCTCCTCTTGAACAATAGCATCCTAATGTTCAATTTATATAAACTTGGAAATTACTAATAAATGGATAAACAATGATAATAAAACATGAATAAAAAAAGGAACAAATGATTATAAAACATGAATTAAACAAACTAACAAATGGAACAAACAATGAACAAGCATTCACAGTGAGGTTTACAAATTCAGAGACTTATGGCCTTTGTACTATGATCACACACTTTTATTTCCATCTATCATCACAAAAAGCCATTCCAGCTGAATCTGCTGTCTCATTCTATGTCAGATGGAGCAGCTTTTAGTTTCTCCACTTCCCCCTTCTGGTTCCTAAGAGAGTAGTAGCACAAGACTTGGAGAGCAACAAAAAGACACACAAAACATAACAGTATTAATGATGTGATAAACTATGCATAATTATATATGCATGAAAACCAAAGTCTGAGACCATGACAATTCCCATTCTCCCTTCACCTGACTCTATGCCTCCAGGATACTTTCCTACTGGGTTCCACAAAAATGAAAGCTCTAAAAAGCTTCCTTATGCTTTCGCCCAGTCTTCCCCTTTAGGCCCCAGGTTCCGAGAGGTGTTCCCAAGTCATGTCATTTTCACTTTGTTCCCCATCTCCTCCATTTCACCTGATAGGCACGTCACCTGATATGCAAGTGCGTATCCCTAATCCACGTCACATCCTCTTGAGGGAACTCAGCACTGTACATGCTTTCACATCAATGCCTTCAACATGTTGTTCACAGTACAATGACCCCTCTATCCTCTATCATATGATGCATTAACCAATAAAGCAGCTAACCCCAACCCAACTATGATGTTTAAAGTAGCTCCCAGACCCCACCCATCTGTATGTCTTAGTGGAATCTAGTCTCTCTCTCGCTCCGCTTCCTCTGTCATGGTGTCTTCACTCACCCATGATGCAGCTGGACCTCACTTCACGTGAGAACTATGCAACCCCCAAGGAGAGACATGACAATCTTTACCGCTGCAGGCACTGTACGGAGTAGTGTGTGTCCCAAACCCCCGCCTGGTGTCTCTTGATGTACACTCAATCTCCAGAATTCAGCCCGTGCCCTTGGTTATATCTCTGCTTCCACCTGAGGATATACACACTGCAACACATGGGTCATTTCCTGACGACATCATTTGTGACATTTGAATAACCGCATCCCCTGTCCTCCCATCGGTCCCCCAGTTACCAATCCATGTGACATGAGTCGTCATAAACTGATATCCCAACCCTGCTACTAAAGTAAACACTGCTACTTCCAACGTGACCCATGACTATAGTCTCACAATACCCCTCATTTGCACAGTAGTCCAATTCCATGCTATCAATATATCATCCTTCGCTACTAATACTGCTCCTTCAGTTACTGTCCCTACAGCGCCTGTGGTGAGAATACCTCCTGCATGTAATCTGTCAAATGTTCACTGTCTGTTAGAAATTGGAGAAAAATTAATGAGTTGGGAATAACAAAACTCTGAGCCCCAGGTGTCGTGAACGTTTACCATAGTGTCTGATATGCCACCACTATCTCTTCTACTCTCACCATGATCTAGGTATGTGTAATGTTCAACTAAACCCCCATATTGTGTACAGTTAGCTGTCCTCCCTCTTCTATGAGCTATCTCCTGTAACAATATACAGTCTCTGGGAATGATACTCCTCTATCATTACATCTAACCCATAACACACGGTAGTCCTCTATCACTACATCTAACCCATAACACACGATACTCCTCTATCACTACATCTAACCCATAACACACGATACTCCTCTATCATTACATCTAACCCATAACACACGATACTCCTCTATCATTACATCTAACCCAGGATACACGATACTCCTCTATCATTACATCTAACCCAGGACACACGGTACTCCTCTATCACTACATCTAACCCATAACACACTATACTCCTCTATCATTACATCTAACCCATTACACACTATACTCCTCTATCATTACATCTAACCCATAACACACTATGCTCTATCATTACATCTAACCCATAACACACGGTACTCCTCTATCATTACATCTAACCCATAACACACGGTACTCCTCTATCATTACATCTAACCCAGGACACACGATACTCCTCTATCATTACATCTAACCCATAACACACGATACTCCTCTATCATTACATCTAACCCATAACACACTATACTCCTCTATCACTACATCTAACCCATAACACACTATACTCCTCTATCATTACATCTAACCCATAACACACGATACTCCTCTATCATTACATCTAACCCATAACACACGATACTCCTCTATCATTACATCTAACCCATAACACACGATACTCCTCTATCATTACATCTAACCCATAACACACGATACTCCTCTATCACTACATCTAACCCATAACACACTATACTCCTCTATCATTACATCTAACCCATAACACACTATACTCCTCTATCATTACATCTAACCCATAACACACGATACTCCTCTATCATTACATCTAACCCATAACACACGATACTCCTCTATCATTACATCTAACCCAGGACACACGGTACTCCTCTATCACTACATCTAACCCATAACACACTATACTCCTCTATCATTACATCTAACCCATTACACACTATACTCCTCTATCATTACATCTAACCCATAACACACTATGCTCTATCATTACATCTAACCCATAACACACGGTACTCCTCTATCATTACATCTAACCCATAACACACGGTACTCCTCTATCATTACATCTAACCCAGGACACACGATACTCCTCTATCATTACATCTAACCCATAACACACGATACTCCTCTATCATTACATCTAACCCATAACACACTATACTCCTCTATCACTACATCTAACCCATAACACACTATACTCCTCTATCATTACATCTAACCCATAACACACGATACTCCTCTATCATTACATCTAACCCATAACACACGATACTCCTCTATCATTACATCTAACCCATAACACACGGTACTCCTCTATCATTACATCTTACCCATAACACACGATACTCCTCTATCATTACATCTAACCCATAACACACTATACTCCTCTATCATTACTTCTAACCCATAACACACGATACTCCTCTATCATTACATCTAACCCATAACACACGGTACTCCTCTATCATTACATCTAACCCATAACACACGGTACTCCTCTATCATTACATCTAACCCATAACACACGGTACTCCTCTATCACTACATCTAACCCATAACACACGGTACTCCTCTATCATTACATCTAACCCATAACACACTATACTCCTCTATCATTACATCTAACCCATAACACACGATACTCCTCTATCATTACATCTAACCCATAACACACGATACTCCTCTATCATTACATCTAACCCATAACACACGGTACTCCTCTATCATTACATCTAACCCATAACACACGGTACTCCTCTATCACTACATCTAACCCATAACACACTATACTCCTCTATCATTACATCTAACCCATAACACACGATACTCCTCTATCATTACATCTAACCCATAACACACGGTACTCCTCTATCACTACATCTAACCCATAACACACTATACTCCTCTATCATTACATCTAACCCATAACACACGATACTCCTCTATCATTACATCTAACCCATAACACACGGTACTCCTCTATCACTACATCTAACCCATAACACACGATACTCCTCTATCATTACATCTAACCCAGGACACACGGTACTCCTCTATCATTACATCTAACCCATAACACACGGTACTCCTCTATCATTACATCTAACCCATAACACACGGTACTCCTCTATCATTACATCTAACCCATAACACACGATACTCCTCTATCATTACATCTAACCCATAACACACGATACTCCTCTATCATTACATCTAACCCATAACACACTATACTCCTCTATCATTACATCTAACCCATAACACACGATACTCCTCTATCACTACATCTAACCCATAACACACGATACTCCTCTATCATTACATCTAACCCATAACACACGGTACTCCTCTATCATTACATCTAACCCATAACACACGATACTCCTCTATCATTACATCTAACCCATAACACACTATACTCCTCTATCATTACATCTAACCCATAACACACGGTACTCCTCTATCATTACATCTAACCCATAACACACGGTACTCCTCTATCATTACATCTAACCCAGGACACACGATACTCCTCTATCATTACATCTAACCCATAACACACGGTACTCCTCTATCATTACATCTAACCCATAACACACTATACTCCTCTATCATTACATCTAACCCATAACACACGATACTCCTCTATCATTACATCTAACCCATAACACACTATACTCCTCTATCATTACATCTAACCCATAACACACGGTACTCCTCTATCATTACATCTAACCCATAACACACGATACTCCTCTATCACTACATCTAACCCATAACACACGGTACTCCTCTATCATTACATCTAACCCATAACACACGGTACTCCTCTATCATTACATCTAACCCATAACACACGATACTCCTCTATCATTACATCTAACCCAGGACACACGATACTCCTCTATCATTACATCTAACCCATAACACACTATACTCCTCTATCATTACATCTAACCCATAACACACGATACTCCTCTATCATTACATCTAACCCAGGACACACGATACTCCTCTATCACTACATCTAACCCATAACACACGATACTCCTCTATCATTACATCTAACCCAGGACACACGGTAATCCTCTATCATTACATCTAACCCATAACACACGGTACTCCTCTATCACTACATCTAACCCATAACACACGGTACTCCTCTATCATTACATCTAACCCATAACACACGGTACTCCTCTATCATTACATCTAACCCATAACACACGGTACTCCTCTATCATTACATCTAACCCATAACACACTATACTCCTCTATCATTACATCTAACCCATAACACACGATACTCCTCTATCACTACATCTAACCCATAACACACGGTACTCCTCTATCATTACATCTAAACCATAACACACTATACTCCTCTATCATTACATCTAACCCATAACACACGATACTCCTCTATCACTACATCTAACCCATAACACACTATACTCCTCTATCATTACATCTAACCCATAACACACTATACTCCTCTATCATTACATCTAACCCATAACACACTATACTCCTCTATCATTACATCTAACCCATGACACACGATACTCCTCTATCACTACATCTAACCCATAACACACGATACTCCTCTATCATTACATCTAACCCAGGACACACGATACTCCTCTATCATTACATCTAACCCATAACACACGGTACTCCTCTATCATTACATCTAACCCATAACACACGATACTCCTCTATCATTACATCTAACCCATAACACACGATACTCCTCTATCATTACATCTAACCCATAACACACTATACTCCTCTATCATTACATCTAACCCATAACACACGATACTCCTCTATCATTACATCTAACCCAGGACACACGGTACTCCTCTATCATTACATCTAACCCATAACACACGATACTCCTCTATCACTACATCTAACCCATAACACACGGTACTCCTCTATCATTACATCTAACCCATAACACACGGTACTCCTCTATCACTACATCTAACCCATAACACACGGTACTCCTCTATCATTACATCTAACCCATA
The DNA here is from genome assembly GCF_016432855.1 of Salvelinus namaycush. NCBI lineage: Eukaryota > Metazoa > Chordata > Actinopteri > Salmoniformes > Salmonidae > Salvelinus > Salvelinus namaycush. The sequence goes on from NC_052307.1 coordinate 33,797,670, forward strand.
ACACACTATACTCCTCTATCATTACATCTAACCCATAACACACGATACTCCTCTATCATTACATCTAACCCATAACACACGATACTCCTCTATCATTACATCTAACCCATAACACACGGTACTCCTCTATCATTACATCTAACCCATAACACACGGTACTCCTCTATCACTACATCTAACCCATAACACACGGTACTCCTCTATCATTACATCTAACCCATAACACACTATACTCCTCTATCATTACATCTAACCCATAACACACGGTACTCCTCTATCACTACATCTAACCCATAACACACGGTACTCCTCTATCATTACATCTAACCCATAACACACTATACTCCTCTATCACTACATCTAACCCATAACACACTATACTCCTCTATCATTACATCTAACCCATAACACACTATACTCCTCTATCATTACATCTAACCCATAACACACTATACTCCTCTATCATTACATCTAACCCATAACACACGATACTCCTCTATCATTACATCTAACCCATAACACACGGTACTCCTCTATCACTACATCTAACCCATAACACACGGTACTCCTCTATCATTACATCTAACCCATAACACACGATACTCCTCTATCATTACATCTAACCCATAACACACGATACTCCTCTATCATTACATCTAACCCATAACACACGGTACTCCTCTATCATTACATCTAACCCATAACACACTATACTCCTCTATCATTACATCTAACCCATAACACACTATACTCCTCTATCACTACATCTAACCCATAACACACGATACTCCTCTATCACTACATCTAACCCATAACACACTATACTCCTCTATCACTACATCTAACCCATAACACACTATACTCCTCTATCACTACATCTAACCCATAACACACGGTACTCCTCTATCATTACATCTAACCCATAACACACGGTACTCCTCTATCATTACATCTAACCCATAACACACGATACTCCTCTATCATTACATCTAACCCATAACACACGGTACTCCTCTATCATTACATCTAACCCATAACACACGGTACTCCTCTATCATTACATCTAACCCATAACACACGATACTCCTCTATCATTACATCTAACCCATAACACACGATACTCCTATATCATTACATCTAACCCATAACACACGATACTCCTCTATCACTACATCTAACCCATAACACACGATACTCCTCTATCATTACATCTAACCCATAACACACGATACTCCTCTATCATTACATCTAACCCAGGACACACGATACTCCTCTATCATTACATCTAACCCAGGATACACGATACTCCTCTATCATTACATCTAACCCAGGACACACGATACTCCTCTATCATTACATCTAACCCATAACACACGGTACTCCTCTATCATTACATCTAACCCATAACACACGATACTCCTCTATCATTACATCTAACCCATAACACACGATACTCCTCTATCATTACATCTAAACCATAACACACGATACTCCTCTATCATTACATCTAACCCATAACACACGATACTCCTCTATCATTACATCTAACCCATAACACACGATACTCCTCTATCATTACATCTAACCCATAACACACTATACTCCTCTATCATTACATCTAACCCATAACACACGATACTCCTCTATCATTACATCTAACCCATAACACACGATACTCCTCTATCATTACATCTAACCCATAACACACGATACTCCTCTATCATTACATCTAACCCATAACACACGGTACTCCTCTATCATTACATCTAACCCATAACACACGGTACTCCTCTATCACTACATCTAACCCATAACACACGGTACTCCTCTATCATTACATCTAACCCATAACACACTATACTCCTCTATCATTACATCTAACCCATAACACACGGTACTCCTCTATCACTACATCTAACCCATAACACACGGTACTCCTCTATCATTACATCTAACCCATAACACACTATACTCCTCTATCACTACATCTAACCCATAACACACTATACTCCTCTATCATTACATCTAACCCATAACACACTATACTCCTCTATCATTACATCTAACCCATAACACACTATACTCCTCTATCATTACATCTAACCCATAACACACGATACTCCTCTATCATTACATCTAACCCATAACACACGATACTCCTCTATCACTACATCTAACCCATAACACACGGTACTCCTCTATCATTACATCTAACCCATAACACACGATACTCCTCTATCATTACATCTAACCCATAACACACGATACTCCTCTATCATTACATCTAACCCATAACACACGGTACTCCTCTATCATTACATCTAACCCATAACACACTATACTCCTCTATCATTACATCTAACCCATAACACACTATACTCCTCTATCACTACATCTAACCCATAACACACGATACTCCTCTATCACTACATCTAACCCATAACACACTATACTCCTCTATCACTACATCTAACCCATAACACACTATACTCCTCTATCACTACATCTAACCCATAACACACGGTACTCCTCTATCATTACATCTAACCCATAACACACGGTACTCCTCTATCATTACATCTAACCCATAACACACGATACTCCTCTATCATTACATCTAACCCATAACACACGGTACTCCTCTATCATTACATCTAACCCATAACACACGGTACTCCTCTATCATTACATCTAACCCATAACACACGATACTCCTCTATCATTACATCTAACCCATAACACACGATACTCCTATATCATTACATCTAACCCATAACACACGATACTCCTCTATCACTACATCTAACCCATAACACACGATACTCCTCTATCATTACATCTAACCCATAACACACGATACTCCTCTATCATTACATCTAACCCAGGACACACGATACTCCTCTATCATTACATCTAACCCAGGATACACGATACTCCTCTATCATTACATCTAACCCAGGACACACGATACTCCTCTATCATTACATCTAACCCATAACACACGGTACTCCTCTATCATTACATCTAACCCATAACACACGATACTCCTCTATCATTACATCTAACCCATAACACACGATACTCCTCTATCATTACATCTAAACCATAACACACGATACTCCTCTATCATTACATCTAACCCATAACACACGATACTCCTCTATCATTACATCTAACCCATAACACACGATACTCCTCTATCATTACATCTAACCCATAACACACTATACTCCTCTATCATTACATCTAACCCATAACACACGATACTCCTCTATCATTACATCTAACCCAGGACACACGATACTCCTCTATCATTACATCTAACCCATAACACACGATACTCCTCTATCATTACATCTAACCCATAACACACTATACTCCTCTATCATTACATCTAACCCATAACACACGATACTCCTCTATCATTACATCTAACCCATAACACACTATACTCCTCTATCATTACATCTAACCCAGGACACACAATACTCCTCTATCATTACATCTAACCCATAACACACGATACTCCTCTATCATTACATCTAACCCATAACACACTATACTCCTCTATCATTACATCTAACCCATAACACACGATACTCCTCTATCATTACATCTAACCCATAACACACGATACTCCTCTATCATTACATCTAACCCAGGACACACGATACTCCTCTATCATTACATCTAACCCAGGACACACGATACTCCTCTATCATTACATCTAACCCAGGACATACAATACTCCTCTATCATTACATCTAACCCAGGACACACGATACTCCTCTATCATTACATCTAACCCATAACACACGATACTCCTCTATCATTACATCTAACCCATAACACACGATACTCCTCTATCATTACATCTAACCCATAACACACGGTACTCCTCTATCATTACATCTAACCCATAACACACGGTACTCCTCTATCATTACATCTAACCCATAACACACGATACTCCTCTATCATTACATCTAACCCATAACACACGGTACTCCTCTATCACTACATCTAACCCATAACACACGGTACTCCTCTATCATTACATCTAACCCATAACACACGGTACTCCTCTATCATTACATCTAACCCATAACACACGGTACTCCTCTATCATTACATCTAACCCATAACACACGATACTCCTCTATCATTACATCTAACCCATAACACACGATACTCCTCTATCATTACATCTAACCCATAACACACGGTACTCCTCTATCACTACATCTAACCCATAACACACTATACTCCTCTATCATTACATCTAACCCATAACACACGATACTCCTCTATCATTACATCTAACCCAGGACACACGGTACTCCTCTATCATTACATCTAACCCATAACACACGGTACTCCTCTATAATTACATCTAACCCATAACACACGATACTCCTCTATCATTACATCTAACCCATAACACACGGTACTCCTCTATCATTACATCTAACCCATAACACACGATACTCCTCTATCATTACATCTAACCCAGGACACACACGTCACTACTCCTAATGCATGTTCTACAGTTATAAACATACTAACACATTCTCAAATCAGTTAGTCAATATACATCATTCCCTCCTCTGGAACAATGAACAACCTCATGTTCCACAAAACCTAAAAACATATTGACTTGAAAAGAAAAGAGAAACAAAGTACATGTTTAATAACTTATCACCACCCATTGATGCGATGTAACATAACAATTCTGAATAGAGGGTAAAACAAAAGAGAACAAAAAACTTTCATGGTCGCCCCAAGCTGTCACCCAGTGATACCCCAAACAAACCACCTCCCTTCAGGATGACACTTAGAGATACGTTTCTGGAGACTCTCTCGGCCAAATAAATGTTAGCAGCGCCCCCACCCCTCATCCTGCTTTAGCAATTCTCTCTCGCTGTATCCCAACTAAATTGAAAAGACCCCATCCAATAAATCCCACAACACGGCGACATTATCTCTCCACCGAGTAACGATTCACTGGTTTCCTTTTCTCCATGATTCTCCATAACCACCACAGCACACCACAAATGTAAAGTACATTTTAGGTTTGGTAACCCCTATACCAATTCCTCGTGACTCCAGTTCATTTTAGGTTAGGTAACCCCTATACTAATTCCTCGTGACCCCTCCACCCTTTCGTACATTCTAGAATTCCATTCCAGAATAAGATGACATAAAACGTAAATGTATTTAAAAATAAAACCACATAAAATGTCTAATGATTGAAACAAACCTAAGGCCTTCTGCATTTGCAAGGAGTGTTTGGCCATATAATTTAAATGTGTTACCTTTAGAATCCATTCCCCTGGCATTTCGCCTAAAATCTTCAACCCAAAATACGTTTTCCTGTGGCAAATTTAGCCAATTTCTCATCGTAAGGAATCCGCAATATTTACATGTGGTTCTCTAACCCTTTCTCTCACCAAGGCAGACACCTTAGCCATTTCGTCTGCTTTACGATTACCTATGGCGATTTTATCTGTACGACTAGTATGAGGTTCACATTTTACCACTGCTAATTTACTGGGTAACTGACATGCTTCTAATAATGCCTCTACCTCCAGGCCATTTCTTTATCGGTGTTCCTGTCGCTGTTAACATGCCCCGTTGTGATCACAATGTACCGAAATCATGAACTACTCCAAATGCATACCACACACAGCGTACCCCGTTACTCTCTTCCCTTCTGTGGTCATGTAACTAGAGCCATCTGTATACAATACTTTTCCCGATTCCAATGCTGTCTCTTGCAAATCAGGCCTCGGGTTTGGAGTAATCTGATCTGGGTCACATGTATGCGATTCACCCTCCCCATGCAACAGCATTAACGATGCAGGATTCAAAGCACCAATCTTATGAAATTGTAGATTTTCCCCATTTAACGTTAACTCCCAGTTTGTCCATCTTGCACTAGTAACATGTGCTTTCGTGCTGTCCACTATGGTTGCTACTGCGTGTGGAACATACACATCTACTTTTTGACCCGTTGTAATGGAAGACGTGCTATGCAACACCATTTCTATCGCCTGTACCGCCCTAAGCCACAATGGCATTCCTCTTGCCCCTCCTGATTTTTGCGTAACCATCACACTACAATGTTCTTCCTGTTCATGAATTTTTTTTTAAATATCATTTTAGGTTTGGCAATCCCAATGCTAGCACTTGACACAATTGCTTCTTTAACTCGACAAATACTTCCTCACACTCTTGATTACACTCTATCCTCTCATGGGGACCCTTCTCCCCTTTCGTCCACTCTGTAAGTGTCTCACCAGTTTCAGAGAATGACGGAATAAAATGTCTAACAAAATGTAAAACTCCTAAAGTTTTCCTGAGCGTGCGAGGAGGTTTTGGCCGTGCCAAAGAATGCATGGTTTCTACCCAATCCCGGGTAATTGTGTATCTTGCACTAAGAAATCGAAACCCCCAAATATGTTACCTCTTGCTTTGATAGTTGTGCTTTGTCATACGATGCTTTATGACCCTGTTCCGCCGAATTGTCTACCAATGTGGTTCGGTCTCGCTTATGAGTTTCTTCGTCTTTTGACGCTAATAACAAATCCTCCACGTATTGTACCAACACAGAACCTACAAATTGACACCCTTTTAACGATTGTTTCAATGCAAAATGATACCAAGTGGAAATATTTTTAAATCCCATAGGTACTCTACTAAAAGTTAGGTAGAACGTGATCTCATACGTCTTCCATCACATAGAAACTGTAATCTCTATGAACCACTTATCGATCGAACAGAGACTATACACCGCTAGGTGAAAGTTTCATTCTTGCTAATCTCAAAACGATTAGTTGTTGCTCTTTTGAAAAAGATGCAAACTCTTGTATAGCGGCATTTCCTTCGAATGCAGTAGGTTCCAGTATCACCTTACACTCATTCTCCCAATGCCCCATAGTCCCACATCTAAAACTGGGAGTTATCTCCTTACGCTTTGATGTTTTTTCGCTACATTTCTTAGTCTTATCTCTGCTATTGAAACTATAGTTAGTGATTTTCTCCATGCCCTATTAACCCCTCGCACGTCTGCGAGGTGAGCAGAGTTATATTCCAGTCTCAAAACATCGTCTTGAATTAAATCTACCCCCCCCCCCCCCCCCCCCCCCCAATTACCGTTTTGATCACAGGGTTCAAACCTGCCATCAAAGCAGAAGTGCAAATTCTATCAATACACTCCTGTTCCCAGTCCTTCTGTAGTAGCGTACTGGTACTCATTCTGGGTTTATCGTGATGCATTTTTTGTTGATAGAATACTGACATCAAACGCTGGTATATCGAGCTTTTGATTCTGCTTTTATGTCTTTATGCCAAGTCATAATTGCCTCCCTGAAGTCTTTATTTGATTTGAATTCTCCGGGTCTGTTTGTCACCATATCAATAGTTATTATTCCCTAAACACTCCCGACGGTGTTCAGGGTATTTTAGATTTCTTCACTCCCGTCTATAATACACACCTTCTATGAACTATGTTCTAAGATAGAACTACACACTCCCCCGGATAATAATTCATTGGTCACGGCACTTAATACTTTCTATTAGAACCGATACCATAGCGTCTGCAAATGTATTACTGGAGAATACGGATTAGTTAATGGCTTTGTCCTGTATCTCCTCCAATATCCCTATTATAGATAACACACATTACCAAAATGATTCACACTTGTCTTCCTATTTCCACATAATCTGCCATGGTTCACTACCCCAACAGGTCACAAAACTAACCTCTTTCACACACACACTCACACCCTGCGCTCTCACGGCCACTGCGACTGGGTCTTTTGCCCTTCTAACGGGTCTATATACCGTTACACTATGGTTTTACCCTCCACAGGACTACCCTGTCTCTATGAGATTTTACCCTCCACAGGCTTTATGCTCGGGACTTTATCTATGAGATTCTACCCTCCACAGGAACTATCCTGCTCGGGTCTTATGAGACTTACCCTCCACAGATCTATTCTGCTCGGGACTTACTCTTTAAATTTGACCCTCTACAGGAACTATCCTGCTCGGGACTTATGAGACTTACCCTCCACAGATCTATTCTGCTAGGGACTTACTCTTTAAATTTGACCCTCTACAGGAACTATCCTGCTCGGGACTTATGAGACTTACCCTCCACAGATCTATTCTGCTAGGGACTTACTCGCTATAAGACTTACCCTCCACAGGATCTATCCTGCTCAGGACTTACTCAATACTTTATGGTACTAGCATATACGACAAAGCTACGACCGGCCGTTACTCAATGGACCTGTAGAATTAAACTTAGGCTCTCCAGGTCCGTATCCCATAATTAGTTCAACGATTCACATCTCCCCAAGATGTCAAAATGAGTGGAAACAGATATAGGAACTAGCCTGCCTTGTTTGTTGCCAGCTCTGCTCGACTGATCTGCTCTTTGGTTTGACTACAACTTGTGGTGAATCCTGCCGACAACATAATCTGTTAGGTTCTTATTTTTCAGAGTAAATAACTCATGGACACTAGAGAAGCTTTAACCAAGTTGAATTCTTCCCAAAGGTTCTGTACAGCTGTAATTCAGACAACCCAACATTTCTCCCATATCAGGTATATATATCCCCCTTAAGACACTCCTCATTCTCTCCAATCCTTACATCTTATGGTTAGACAGGAAAAGGGTAGTAAACCTTTATTACTCCCTTCAGGGGATCTGACCTCACCTCCTGACCTCAACCCCTCCTTCTTCTAGTCCACAGGTGTCCATCAAATCAAATCAAATCAAATGTATTTATATAGCCCTTCTTACATCAGCTGATATCTAAAAGTGCTGTACAGAAACCCAGCCTAAAACCCCAAACAGCAAGCAATGCAGGTGTAGAAGCACGGTGGCTAGGAAAAACTGCCTAGAAAGGCCCAAACCTAGGAAGAAACTGCCTCCCTACATCTGCCTCCCCTATAGCAATCCTTTTAGCTCTCTCCCGTCCACCCAGCACATTCCACAGCCACTGTCTTTCTACAGATCTCACTCCTTAATATACTATGCGTCTGATCTATCATGTCTTTAATATCTCAATGTTCAAAATGTCGAATCCAACAAGGTCTACTGTGATTGAGGGAAAAATAATAGCTAGCTAACATTAGCCAACGTTTGGCTAGCTCTGCTAGCTAATGGTACATCATAAAATGTACTTCTGTTGAAACGGTACAAAACAAAGGCTACAAAACATTTCCATACACACAACAGCTAATATGGAGAGTGGAGAGGGTTAGATACAGCTAAGTGACAGATAGCTAGAGGCTAGCTACAGCTGAACTGGCTGTGGTAGGTACAGTACTTGCTAACTGCTAGTAGTTCATTCACTTCAGTCGAAAGGGGATGAAACATTAGCTAATGTTACACTACTAGCTCAGCACTGGAAATATATATTTTTTCTCTGTCAAACAGCAGTTACCTGGCCAGCTAGATAAATCAGCTAAAGCGTAGCCAGTTTCTGCTCTGCTTGCTTTTACAACTCAGAGAAAAAGCGCAACACAGACAGCGGCTGTTCATCTCTGCAGTGCTGGTCCTATACGCCAGCCTTTCAGAAGCTTTTCATTCACACAGCCTGTCCGCACGCTCTGTGGTCTCCATAATCCAGCCATCTAAAACCGGAAAACATCCTACCTGACCTCTCTGAGGCGTCCGCAATGTCCTAAAGCACCCCCAGGGTTGTATCACAGCGCAATGATAAAACTGGGGGAGACAAAAATTCAATTTCAGAATGTGGGGGGTTGGGGGGTTATGTCCCCCTCGTCCTCAGTGAAAGTTGCGCCCCTGAAAATACATGAGAATGCAGTGTAATGGATAACACGTTTGATAAAAGGTCAAACGTCCCATCGATGGAGCATTGTGATGGAGCATTGTAATGGAGCATCAGCTTCTTGGAATGTTGGTGGTGGTGCAGCATATTGAAGATGCATTGAGATGCATCTATACAGATAGCGTATGTTCTGGCATGGCTACTGACAAAAGGAGCATAGTCAATGGATTTCTGAGCCTTGGTGGAAGGTTGACAGTAGGCTGAGATAGTCAAACACACCCACTACTCTCTTATGTGTAAGTGTCCTTGCAAGGCTGCCGGCCCAGATGACATCCCAATCCGTGTCAAATCAAAATCAAATCAAATGTTGTTTGTCACATGCGCCGAATACCTTACAGTGAAATGCTTACTTACAAGCCCTTATCCAACAATGCAGTTTTAAGATAATACCTACATTTTTAGGGCCTTCCTCTTACAGCGCCTGGTATAGAGGTCCTGGATGGCAGAAAGCTTGGCCCCAGTGATGTACTGGGCCGTACGCACTACCCTCTGTAGTGCTTTGCGGTCGGAGAACGAGCAGTTGCCATAACAGGCAGTGATGCAACCTGTCAGGATGCTCTCAATGGTGCAGCTGTTAAACCTTTTGTGGATCTGAGAACCCATGCCAAATCTTTTCAGTCTCCTGAGGGGGAATAGGTTTTGTCATGCCCTCTTCACGGCTGTCTTGGTGTGCTTGGAACATGTTAGTTTGTTGGTGATGTGGACACCAAGGAACTTGAAGCTCTCAACCTGCTCCACTACAGCCCCGTCGATGAGAATGGGGGCGTGCTCAGTCCTCCTTTTCCTGTAGTCCACAATCATCTCCTTTGTCTTGATCAAGTTGAGAGAGAGGTTGTTGTCCTTGCACCACATGGTCAAGTCTCTAACCTCCTCCCTATAGGCTGTCTCATCGTTGTCAGTGATCAGGCCTACCACTGTTGTGTCATCTGCGAACTTAATGATGGTGTTGGAGTCTTGCCTGGCGGTGCAGTCATGAGTGAACAGGGAGTACAGGAGGGGACTGAGCACGCACCCCTAAGGGGCCCCCGTGTTGAAGATCAGCGTGGCGGATGTGTTGTTGCCTACTCTTACCACATGGGGGCTGCCCGTCAGGAAGTCCAGGATCCAGTTGCAGAGGGAGGTGTTTAGTCCCAGGGTTCTTAGCTTTCTCACGGAGAACGTGAGAGTCTCCCCTTTCCATAGTGGGGTTGGACGCTCCAGACATTTTCGGGAGAAGACAGATTTTCGGTATGTATCATGATCTGACAAACACTGCTTGGCCACCTTCCACCGCAGATGTGTAAGGCCGACATAGGTGGATGTGATGGAGTGAGAGGCAGCCCATGCAACTGATATATCTAGCTTAAACTGACAGATTTCTATGAGGATGTTTTATTATGTTACTTAGATTGACGCACAGGTGCGAGTCAATAGACTCTTAAGGATTTTAAACACTGTAGCTGTTTTAAAATCCCCATTGGACTCATAGTAAAATCCCTGCGCAGTTTCCTTCCTCTCCGGCAACTGAGTTAGGGATTCCTGAATCTTTGTAGTGACTGGGTGTATTGATACACCATCCAAAGTGTAATTAATAACTTCACCATGCTCAAGGGATATTCCGCTTCTGCTCTTTTCTTTCTTTTTTCCCATCTACCAATTGGTGCCCTTCTTTGCGAAGCATTGGACAACCTCCCTGGTCTTTGTGGTTGAATCTGTGCTGGAAATTCACTATTCGATTGAAGGACCTTCCAGATCATTGTATGTGTGGGGTACAGAGATGGGGTAGTCATTCAAAAATCATATTAACCACTATTATTAAACACGAAATTAATTAATTTCGTGTTTTTAATTAATTTTTAATTAATTAATCCATGCAACTTATTATGTGACTTTTAAGCACATTTTTACTCCTGAACTTACTTAGGCTTGCCATAACAAAGGTGTTGAATATTTATTGACTCAAGACATTTCAGCTTTTAGTTTTTAACTAATTTCACAGCTGGCTAGTTACACCCAGGACCAGAGCTGGACCAGAGCTACTGCAGACCAGAGCAGTAGTTGTGGTCAGTATTTGTGGTCAGCAGTTATGGTAAGTAGTTTGTTAGTTGTGGTCAGTAGTTGTCAGAAATTGTAGTCAGTAGTTATGTGGTTAGTAGTTGTGTATTTGTGTTGCAGGTTCTTTGGCCCTACAGTATGGATGTGGTCAATAGTTGTGGTCAATAGCTGTGGTGTGGTGATCATTAGTTATGTGGTTCAACACTTTTGTGGTCAGTAGTTATGGTCAGTAGTGTGGTTATGATCAGTAGTTGGGGTCAGTAGTTGTGTGGTTGTGGTCATTAGTTGTATGGTTCAGTAGTTGTGTGGTCAGTAGTTGTGGTCAGTAGTTATGTGGTTGTGGTCAGTAGTTTGGTCAGTAGTGGTTGTCAGAAATTGTAGTCAGTAGTAATGTGGTCTAGTTGTGGTCAGTATTTGTGGTCAGTAGTTGTGTAGTTGTATTGTAGGTTCTTTGGGCCCTATAGTATGGATGTGGTCAATAGTTGTGGTCAGTGTCTAAGCTACAGTTGTTGCGTGTGAAAACTGAAAGAAGTGCGTTGAGAAGTGATCGGATGAAATTTGAAGTGAGTGAACGGAGACAGCTTTGCTGTATCCAATTCAAGCAGCAGGATCAACATACAGCCCGCCTTTCTCTTTACAGACAGGCAAAACTATATGCTAATTTATGCATATTTAAGTAGTTATAATTTATAGTGCATACCAGAGCTAGTGCGAACTAGAGCTGGCTACTACACATAGGAACAGAGCTAGTGCAGGACAGAGCAGTAGTTGTTGTCAGAAATTGTAGTCAGTAGTTGTGTGGTCAGTAGTTGTGCAGTTGTGTTGCAGGATCTTTGAGCCATACAGTATGGACATGGTCAGTAGTTGTGGTCAGTAGTTGTGTGGTTGTGGTCAGTAGTTGTGGTCAGTGGTAGTGGTCAGTAGTTTTGTGGTTGTGATCAGTAGTTGTGGTCAGTAGTTGTATGGTTGTGGTCATTAGTTGTGTGGTTCAGTAGTTGTGTGGTCAGTAGTTGCGTGGCTGTGATCAGTAGTTGTGGTCAGTAGTTTTGGTAAGTAGGTTTGTGGTTCAGCAGTTGTGGTCAGTAGTTTTGTGGTTGTGGTCAGTAGTTTAAAAAGTATGCTTTAAAAAACACATTGTTTTGTTGTTTAATTTAAATAAAAAGCCAAACTTATTAGAAAGTGAGAACGTACATGGCTCAAATGCAGTGTAATTTCGTGGAGAAGTGCAAATATGATCTGTAAGATGGGTCTAAGATGTTTATAAAACATTACATTTGGGAGCAGTATAACGGTGAGTGGACATTCCCCCTTTCTCTTTATATAGGATCTTTATCCAGCTTCTGTGAAAACTTTGGATGTGCGTAAAACCTCTATAATCTAAGTGGCCTTGTCTGTATTATATGCATATGGGAGCAAATGGTGCCTGCAACTGTATTTAGACATAGCCATAAAAAAAAAAGTTAGGATTTTATTTGAATTATAAGCTGTCTTTTTAGGTCTTATCATGCTTATTGACTATGTTTGGCATGTCCATGACAAGACTACAATTTACAGTAGGCTTAGCCCCTATATCAGTGTGAATGTTACTGTGTATGTTTAACAATGTGTTTCCATATTGAAGCAATGCCATTAGAACAATGTGGACTGAACATTTTTCAAAATATTTAGCAAATATAGGGCCGGCTATTTAATGAACTAAGCTATATCGGACTAACATTCGAATTGGAGTTGATATCAACACAATACATAAAAGACCATAAATACACAACTTGAAGCAACCACATATTTAGCCATGGAGCATGTTCTGACTGGATAATGAGGGGCCAAGCCTCGACACACCCACAACTTGTTTATTCATCAAAACCCAGCCCTTTCGCCTCGAGAAACACTCTTTTCACGCGACTTTGATACAGCTACCGACCGGAAGTGACTTTTTCCTCAGTCTTTTTTTTAGCAGGTTAGGAGAACTTACACAGCAGGTTAGGATAATTAATTAGGTTAAGGTTAGGAAAAGGGTTAGGGTCAGGGTTGGTGAAAACGCTCTCCTAACCTGCAACAAAAATCAATCTGAAAATAGTTTGTCCACTTTCGCTCCGCTGCACCCATAATTCCTATAATGCTACCTACAGCAGCAAGATTTGTCATTGCATTAGGTTTGTTAAAATAGAGCCCCTTAAGTGAAACCCTAATCTCGGCACCCAGAACTAATTCAGCTATTAACAGACTAGTGAAATCCTTAAGGCTTAAGATGTTTTATGCAACCTGTTACTTATCCATTGTCCACAGGAATCCACTGTTAGTTTACATCTCTGTTGTGGGTAGGCCTATGTACTAGAGCTGGGATGATGAACCGAAAATTGCCAACACTGACATTGCCTTCCTCTTACCAAAGTTTATGTCAGTCATTTTTTGCTTCACAAAGTTCCTATAGATTGTTCGAGAACCATTATCTGGTCAACAGTAATAACCAGAGGTGCAACTTTCACTGGGGATGGGAGGGGAAGGACCATGCAGATGCCTCAGTGCTAATGTTTCATTCCTTTTCAACTGAAGTTCTGTCTGAAGAGACTAAACTAGCTACTAGCTAGCTGTAGCTAGCTCCCACAGCTAGTTCAGCTCTACAGCTAGTTCAGCTCTAGCCTCTAGCAGTATCTAACATCTGTTGTGTGTATGGAAATGTTTCGTAGCCTTTTTGTCCCGTTTCAACAGAAGTAAATTAACTTGGCTAGTTTTCGGCAGTTGATGTACCATTAGAGCTAGCCAAAAGTTGACTGACATTAGCTAGCTAGCTCATTAACTTTAGGTATTATTTTTGCCTCAATCACACTAGACCTGAATCAAACAATGAAACCAGTGGACAAATCATTGAAGACCAATATTCTGACGTTGTTTGACAGCCCAATGTGAGTTTTTATTAGAGTCAGTATAGCAATGTAACGTTATTGATCTGTCAGTTTCCCGAGCTAATTCCCTACTTTTCACACTGACACAGTATAAACAGCTCTACAGACTACACTATATCTCACACCAGCCTTCACTTTGGCTCCCTCCCCTGTCCAGCTCAGGCGTTCGGTGTCGTCGGCCTTCTAGCTGCTGCCGAACCTGCTGCTGGAAAACGCCATTCACTCATCAACCCCGGACTTGTCTCATCATCATTACACACACCTGATTCCAATCCCCACTCTATCACTGTATATATACTCCCTCTGTCATGTGTCTTTGTCGGTCGTTGTAAATGTTGTTTGTTCTCCTGAGAGGAATCGATCCTACTATTTCCTGAGTACTTTGTTAATTTGCACTTTGGGTTTTGTCCCGCTTTTATATATGGTGCTTTAATAAATTCAGTAGTTCTAAACCTGCGACTGCCTCCTGCCTACTCCTCTCTACACTTGTGACACTATCATGGTGTACAGTCAGTACACAACAAACTATTGATGATGATGAATGGATACAGATATGTTTGAGTGCCCAGTCATGTTCATATAATTTCAGAAATAAATGACTGAAGTTTGCTAGTGAAACTGAATATAATGCACTCAGAAATGTAATTCCTTGCTGGAAATGTAAAACACAAAATGCGACATATTTGCATATGTTGTGATCTTGTGAAGGCTGGCAGAATTCTGGCAAAGAGTATTATTTTATCTCAGAGTGTCAAAGATTCTCCCTTCTCCCTGGTTTTGTTTTCTTGGAAATGTTGATCTTGGAGACTGTTATCAGAAGAAACAGTGTAACCTAGCATTTATAGCGACTAAGAAATGCATTGCCATTAATTGGAAGGTTGGTTATCCAATGGATGGCAGAAATGTCAAGTTGTCTGTCATTATATTTGATTTATTACAAGATTAAGGGTATACTGTGCAACTTTCATAAGGTCTGGGTAACCTATATGGAATATGTATGACAAAGGGGTCTGTATTGAAAACATGATATTTTTTTTGTCAAGCAGTCACAAATATACATATTTTTTCATGGCACATGAGACACCTGTGTGATTTGCGCCTGTCTCAGTGGATTAATCCATTGAGGAGGCTGCTGGGATGGCACGGTCCAAGAATATGGGGATTGTGGCTCAGATGCACAAGGCACGTCTGTCTCCAGAATGCGCTCTCTCCCGCCATTTTGTGGGAATTCATTGTTTCATAACTTCATTGTGTGCAGTGTTAGCTGTGCCTATCAATTCCCCATTAAATGAATCACCAGTAGTAGCCTACATTTACCGTTAATTACCATAATTTCTCATCTGCAATGTTTGGTTGTATCATTTCTCTTAATGCACTCAGTAAATTATTACTACAGTATTTTACTGTTCGTTCTCATTGTCGGAGTGGACATGTGTTTTGTAGAACTCACTTATGAGAAACAAGTTTGTTTATTTAATTTACGAGTTTTGTCAATTTCTTCATTGTCTCTTTTGGTTGAAATGCTCCTGTCAATGTAGCATAAGGACGCGCACCTGATTACGCATATAAACTCAGCAACAAAAGAAACGTCCCTTTTTCAGGACCCTGTCTTTCAAAGATAATTAGTCAAAATCCAAATAACTTCACAGATCTTCATTGTAAAGGGTTTCAACACTGTTTCCCATTCTTGTTCAATGAACCATTAACAATGAATGAACATGCACCTGTGGAACGGTCATTAAGACATTAACAGCTTACAGACGGTAGGCAATTAAGGTCACAGTTATGAAAACTTAGGACACTAAGAGAGGCCTTTCTACTGACTCTGAAAAACACCAAAAGAAAGATACCCAGGGTCCCTGCTCATCTGTGTGAACGTGCATTAGGCATGCTGCAAGGAGGCATGAGGACTGCAGATGTGGCCAGGGCAATAAATTACAATGTCCGTACTGTGAGACGCATAAGACAGCGCTATGGGAGACAGGACGGACAGCTGATCGTCCTCGCAGTGGCAGACCACATGTAACAACACCTGCACAGGATTGGTACATCCGAACATCACACCTGCGGGACAGGTACAGGATGGCAACAACAACTGCCCGAGTTACACCAGGAACGCACAATCCCTCTATCAGTGCTCAGACTGTCTGCAATAGGCTGAGAGAGGCTGGACTGAGGGCTTGTAGGCCTGTTGTAAGGCAGGTCCTTACCAGACATCACCGGCAACAACATCACCTATGGGCACAAACACACCGTTGCTGGACCAGACAGGACTGGCAAAAAGTGCTCTTCACTGACGAGTCACGGTTTTGTCTCACCAGGGGTGATGGTCGGATTCGCGTTTATCGTCGAAGGAATGAGCGTTATACCGAGGCCTGTACTCTGGAGCGGGATCGATTTGGAGGTGGACGGTCCGTCATGGTCTGGGGCGATGTGTCACAGCATCATCGGACTGAGCTTGTTGTCATTGCAGGCAATCTCAACGCTGTGCGTAACAGGGAAGACACCCTTCTCCTTCATGTGGTACCCTTCCTGCAGGCTCATCCTGACATGACCCTCCAGCATGACAATGCCACCAGCCATACTGCTCGTTCTGTGCATGATTTCCTGCAAGACAGGAATGTCAGTGTTCTGCCATGGCCAGCGAAGAGCCCAGATCTCAATCCCATTGAGCACGTCTGGGACCTGTTGGATAGGAGGGTGAGGGCCAGGGCCATTCCCCCCAGAAATGTCCGGGAACTTGCAGGTGCCTTGGTGGAAGAGTGGGGTAACATCTCACAGCAAGAACGGGCAACTCTGGTGCAGTCGATGAGGAGGAGATGCACTGCAGTACTTAATGCAGCTGGTGGCTACACCAGATACTGACTGTGACTTTTGATTTTGACCCACCCCTTCGTTCAGGGACACATTATTACATTTATGTTAGTCACATGTGTAACGATTCTCGTCTGGTGAAGGAGAAGAGGACCAAAATGCAGTGTGGTAAGTGTTCGTCATAATTTAATTGAAAACTGAACACTACACAAAATAACAACGAGGAGTAAACGAAACAGTTCTGCAAGGTGAACAGACACTACACAGAAAATAAACACCCACATCCAAAATTGGGAAAACAGGCTACCTAAGTATGATTCTCAATCAGAGACAACGATCGACAGCTGCCTCTGATTGAGAACCATACCAGGCCAAACACAGAAATATAACAACATAGAAAAAAGAACATAGACTACCCACCCCAACTCACGCCCTGACCAACCTAACACAAGATATAAAAAAGGAACTAAGGTCAGAACGTGACAGTACCCCCCACCAAAGGTGCGGACTCCGGCCGCAAAACCTGAACCTATAGGGGAGGGTCTGGGTGGGCGTCTGTCCGCGGTGGCGGCTCTGGCGCGGGACGTGGACCCCACTCCACCATAGTCTTTGCCCGCTTAAGTGGCGCCTTTGGAGCGGCGACCCTCGCCGCCGACCTCGGACTGGGAACCCTTGCAGCGGGCCCCGAATAGATGGGAGACTCCGGCAGCACCGTAGTGAAGGGCGACTCCGGCAGCGCCGTAGTGAAGGGCGACTCCGGCAGTGGCGTAGTGAAGGGCGACTCCGGCAGCTCCTGACTGACGGGCGGCTCTGGCAGCTCAGGACAGATGGGCGGCTCTCACTGCTCCGGACAGACGGGCGGCTTTCGCTGCTCCGGACAGGAGGGAGACTCTGGCTGCTCCGGACTAGAGGGCGACGCTGGAGGCTCCGGACTAGAGGGCGTCGCTGGAGGCTCCGGACTAGAGGGCGTCGCTGGAGGCTCCGGACTAGAGGGCGTTGCTGGAGGCTCCGGACTAGAGGGTGACGCTGGAGGCTCCGGACTAGAGGGCGACGCTGGAGGCTCCGGACTAGAGGGCGACGCTGGAGGCTCCGGACTGACGTCCCTCGTTGGAGGCCTCATGCCATGGATCCTCACCGGAGGCTTCGTGCCATGGATCATCACAGGAGGCTTCGTGCCATGGATCATCACTGGAGGCTTCTTGCCATGGATCATCACTGGAGGCTTCGTGCCATGGATCATCACAGGAGGCTTCGTGCCATGGATCATCACTGGAGGCTTCTTGCCATGGATCATCACTGGAGGTTTCGTGCCATGGATCACCACTGGAGGCTTCTTGCCATGGATCATCACTGGAGGCTTCGTGCCATGGATCACCACTGGAGGCTTCGTGCCATGGATCACCACTGGAGGCTTCGTGCCATGGATCACCACTGGAGGCTTCGTGCCATGGATCATCACTGGAGGCTTTGTGCCATGGATTATCACTGGAGGCTTCGTGCCATGGATCATCACTGGAGGCTTCGTGCCATGGATCATCACTGGAGGCTTCGTGCCATGGATTATCACTGGAGGCTTCGTGCCATGGATCACCACTGGAGGCTTCATGCCATGGATCATCACTGGAGGCTTCGTGCCATGGATCACCACTGGAGTGGAGAGACACACAAGAGGCCTGGCTCTGGGAGAAGGCACAGGACTCACCAGGCTGGGGAGACATATAGGAAGGTTAATTCTCGGCGCAGGCATAGGACTCACCAGGCTGGGGAGACATGCATGAGGCCTTGTCCTTGGCCGAGGCACCGGATGCACTGGACCGTGGTGGCGCACTGGCGGTCTCGAGCGCAGAGCTAGCACCACTCGTCCTGGCTGGATCCCCCCTGTAGCCCGGCAAGTGCGGGGAGTTGGAACAGGCCGCACTGGGCTGTGCTGGCGAACTGGAGACACCGTGCGTAGGGCTGGTGCAGTATACCCCGGGCCGAGGAGACGCACTGGAGACCAGATGCGCTGAGCCGGCATCATCCCTCCTGGCTCGATGCCCACTCTAGCCCTGCCGATTTGAGGAGCTGCGATGTAGCGCACCGGGCTATGCGTGCGCACTGGGGACACCTTGCGCTTCTCCGCATAACACGGTGCCTGCCCAATCACTCTCTCGCCACGGTAAGCACGGGGAGTTGGCTCAGGTCTCCTACCCGAGTCCGCCCATCTACCCGTGTGCCCCCCCCCAAAAAAATTCTGGGGCTGCCTCTCGTGCCCGTTACCTCGCGCCAATTCCTCGTAGTGACGCCGATCCGCTCTAGCTGCCTCCAGCTCCTCTTTCGGAAGGCGATACTCCCCCGGGTGTGCCCAGGGTCCTTTGCCGTTCAAAATTTCCTCCCATGTCCAGGAGTCCATGTTCCCATGCTGCTTGGTCCTTTGTTGGTGGGTGTTTCTGTAACGATTCTCGTCTGGTGAAGGAGAAGAGGACGAAAATGCAACGTGGTAAGTGTTCGTCATAGAAAAAAGAACATAGACTACCCACCCCAACACACGCCCTGACCAACCTAACACAAAGACATAAAAAAGGAACTAAGGTCAGAACGTGACAACATGTCTGTGGAACTTGTACCGTTTGTCTAAGATGTTGAATCTTGTTATGTTCATACAAATATTTACACACGTTAAGTTTGTGGAAAATAAACGCAGTTGACAGTGAGAGGACGTGTCTTTTTTTGGCTGAGTTTAGAAGTAGGGCTCGTCTACCTGGCCTCCGTGCAAATGTAGGCCTATACATGTGCCCATTTGGTGACGTCTGATAGTATTTCTGATAGTCTTAACTCACCACCATTTTTGAGCTGTGGAGCTTCTCAAAGTCATTTTTCTTCACCTCAGACAGCAAGTAAACAAAGTGTTTTTAGAATCAATTGAGATGACAATAGCAGCCTGGCCCACCCAGAGGGAAAACGGGAGGAACCCCTGGGGCTGGCTTGCTGAATAGATGCTCTCCTGCGTCATGGATGATCTTAACTTTGAGTCTGAGGAGGAGGCAGTCAAGTATTTGAAAAATATTTCCAGCTCGATAACCACTCGACATGAAAGAGAAAAATGTAACGGTCTGATCCAGTGGAAACGTCATAAAACACCTGATTACGTCTCATCCCTTGCACAAATAGCTCACTGGCACTGGAAACTCTGAGTGCCCAGAATATTTTATACAATGTTTAAAGTTTGCTAGAGAGAGTTTTTGGGTGCGAACCAGTTGATAGTTCATACAATGTTTCAAGATTGTTGCAGACAGGCCATGCATAGCCAATGTGATTTATAGAGTATTTATTTATATTATGATGTTTTTTACCTGCAGGCTGCAATGTTTTTATGTTTTGGCTTTATGTAGGTTATTATTACATAGTTGGCAATTACAATAAAAGATACTTTTAGATTTGTAAAATGTTCATTTATATTTAGATAGAATGTAGAATAACCACAGACAATGTGTTGTGTCACGCCCTGATCTGTTTCACCTGTCCTTGTGACTGTCTCCACACCCTCCAGGTGTCGCTTATTCTCCCCATTGTATTTATCCCTGTGTTTCCTGTCTCTCTGTGCCAGTTCGTCTTGTATGTTAGTCAAGTCAACCAGCGTGTTTTTCCCGTACTCCTTTTGCTATTCTCTTTTTGATAGTCTTCCCGGTTTTGACCCCTGCCTGACACTGGACCACTTTTCTGCCTGCCTGATCATCCTGCCTGCCCCGACCTTGATTCTGCCTGCCCTTCGGTACTTTGGACTCTGAACTGGTTTTGACCCTTTTGCCTGTCCACGACCATTCTCTTGCCTTACAATACAATAAATAAATATTGTAAGACTCCAACCATCTGCCTCCTGTGTCTGCATCTGGGTCTCGCCTTGTGTCATGATACAATGATTTTGAGATACAAAGACTATTATAAATGAAGTAAAACTGTTCCATGAAAATGTTCATATGAAAATCAGAACTGGCATGCAGATTGGTTGAAATCGTAAGATAAATTGGCACCCCAAACAAAAAAGGTTGCCGACCACTGGTGTAGCCAACTTCAGGAGCATAACAGCAGAATCTGCGAAGGCCAAAGGCCAGCAGCAGCAGGAGGGTCGGGAACAGGTTTTCTTCTTCTGGTTAGGCTATCTTGATCTCTGGCTCACTTTGAGTCATTTGTGTCTTCATTATTTAGTCAAAGCATGCTTAAAAAATACAGTTGATTTGATTAAAACACATACATTGTGTCTATATATGGAGAAATATGTTTAAAAAAGTTTAAAAAATGGTCAACAAATGTATTAATCGAAATAAAATATTTTTTTTGTCAGGGGCAGCCGTAGTAGAAACGTAGGAAATGAGCTTTAGATGTTCAAAAGCAAGGACCGCCTGCCCCCACAACTTCTAAAACCAAAGTTGCGCCCTTGGTAATAACCTATTCATTATATTGATTCCTGCTATGAAAGTATCTGCCTGCCCCTGTTTCCCTGTCAGCTGCCAACTCTCACTCCCTCTCCCCGCTGTGAGCACGGAGTAGGGAGAGATTCTGAGAAGCACAAGCATGCACATGACCGTTGCTCAAAATGCTATTGTGGGAGAACGATGGTTTTTAAAGCAACTACCGTTCTAGTAACAGACAGGAGAGTCACAGATTTGTGTGAGTATACAACGTATTTCTAACCTCTTAATATTGAGTTCATGGCACCACTTTACAACCGGAGTAGGTTGTAGTTATAATGAACAAAAATATTTTACTGAGGTACAGTCCATATTTTTTTTATTTCACCTTTATTTAACCAGGTAGACCAGTTGAGAACAAATGCTCATTTGCAACTGCGACCTGGCCAAGATAGAGGAAAGCAGTGCGATACAAACAAACTTGGGATAAACAAACTTACAGTCAATAACGCAATAGAAAAATCTATATGCAGTGTGTGCAAATGTAGTACGATTAGGGAGGTAAGGCAATAAATAGGTCATAGTGGCGAAATAATTACAATTTAGCATTAACACTGGAGTGATAGATGTGCAGATGATGATGTGCAAGTAGAGATACTGGGGTGGAGATACTTGACCTGGAGCCAGTGGGTTTGGTGACGAATATGAAGCGAGGGCCAGCCAACGAGAGCATACAGGTCGCAGTGGTGGGTAGTATATGGGGCTTTGGTGACCAAACGGATGGCACTGTGATAGACTACATCTAATTTGAGTGTTGGAGGCTATTTTGTTAATGACATCGCAGAAGTCAAGGATCGGTAGGATACTCAGTTTTAGGAGGGTATGTTTAGCAGCATGAGTGAAGGAGGCTTTGTTGCGAAATAGGAAGCCAATTCTAGATTACATTTGGATTGGAGATGCTTAATATGAGTCTGGAAGGAGAGTTACAGTCTAACCAGACACCTAGGTATTTGTAGTTGTCAGAATCGTCCAGAGTAGGGCGGGCGAGTTGGGCAGGCGGGTGCGGGCAGCGATCGGTTGAGAGCATGCATTTCATTTTACTAGCATTTAAGAGCAGTTGGAGGCCACAGAAGGAGTGTTGTATGGCAGTGAAGCTCGTCTGGAGGTTTGTTGACACAGTGTCCAAAGAAGGGCCAGAAGTATACAGAATTGTGTCGTCTGTGTAGAGGAAATCAGTCAATTGAAATAAATTCATTAGGCCCTAATCTATGGATTTCACATGACTGGGAATACAGGTGTTGGTCACAGAAACTTTAAAAAAAGGTAGGGACTTGGATCAGAAAACCAGTCAGTATCTGGTGTGACCACCATTTGCCTCATGCAGCACGACACATATCCTTCGCATAGCGTTGATCAGGCTGTTAATTGTGGCCTGTAGAATATTGTCCCACTCCTCTGAAATGGCTGTCTGAAGTTGCTGGATATTGGTGGGAAGTGAAACACACTGTCGTACACATCTATCCAGAGCATCCCAACATGCTCAATGGGTGACATGTCTGGTGACTATGCAGGCCGTAGAAGAACTGGGACCTTTTCAGCTTCCAGGAATTGTGTACAGATCCTTGCAACATGGGCAGTGTATTATCATGCTGAAACATGAGGTGATGGTGGCAGATGAATGGCACAATAATGGGCCTCATGATCACGTCAAAGTGTCTCTGTGCATTCAAATTGCCAATGACAAAATGCAATTGCGTTGTTCATAGGTTATGCTGGCCCATACCACAACTCCACCGCCACCATGGGCACTCTGTTCACAACGTTGACATCAGCAAACAGCTTGTCCACACGACGCCATACACGCTGTCTGCCATCTGCACGGTACAGTTGTTGGGCTCCAAAGTGGTGCAGCGGTCTAAGGCACTGCATTTCAGCGCTAGAGGCGTCACTACAGACTCCCTGGTTCGAATCCAGGCTGTATCACAACCGGCTGTGATTGGGAGTCCCATAGGGTGGCGCACAATTGGCCCAGCATTGTCCGGGTTTGGCCGTCATTGTAAATAAGAATTTATTCTTAACTGACTTGCCTAGTTAAATAAAATTATTAAACAGTTGAAACCAGGATTCATCTGTGAAGAGCACACTTCTCCAGCGTGCCAGTGGCCATCGAAGGTGAGCATTTGCCCACTAAGGTCAGTTTCGACACCGAGCACGCAGATGAGCTTCCCTGACATGGTTTCTGACAGTTTGTGCAGAAATGATTTAGTTGTGAAACCCACAGTTTCATCAGCTGTACGGGTGGCTGGTCTCAGGTGAAGTAGCCGGATGTGGAGGTCCTGGGCTGGCGTGGTTACACATGGTCTGCGGTTGTGAGGCTGGCTGGAAGTACTGCCAAATTCTTTACAAAGACGTTGGATGCGGCTTATGGTTGAGAAATTAACATTCATTTCTCTGATAATTCTGGATCCTATTTTGACAGGTTGCACATCAAAATATCAATCATTCATTTGGATATGTTAGATGATATGTTATTTTTTCATAGGCTACCATCTCAGTTGTCTTACTTGGCACTGGGAAAAAAATGTTTAGAACCCTACCGCTAATGTAAAGTAACTGTCCATTAAAACATTTGTTTTATCGTTGAATTTGTTGTTATCGAGCAAAAGTGTTTCATCATTTTTCACAATATTAGTTTTTGTCAGATTGATCCTTAACATAAAAACGGGTCAATTTATAGCGATATGGATTTTTGACCAAATGGCCCAGCTTTACTGTCTTTTTATGCAACTGGGCACACATCCATCAAAATAGTCTTAACATCAATAAGTTCTGTGTGAGTTACAGAATTGGCATTTACTGTATGTCAGAGAATCGTAGAAATTCAAATACAAATCAAATCACGTCTTATTTGTCACATGTGCCGAATACAGCAGGTGTAGACCTTACAGCGAAATGCTTACTTATAAGCCCTTAATCAACAATGCCGTTTTAAGAAAATACCTAAAAACAGTTAGAGATAAGAATAACAAATAAAATCAGCAAAAAAAGAAACGTCCTCTCACTGTCAACTGCATTTATTTTCAGCAAACTTAACATGTGTAAATATTTGTATGAACATAACAAGATTCAACAACTGAGACATAAACTGAACAAGTTCCACAGACATGTGACTAACAGAAATGGAATAATGTGTGCCTGAACAAAGGGGGGGTCAAAATCAAAAGTAACAGTCAGTACTGCAGTGCATCTCCTCCTCATGGACTGCACCAGATTTGCCCGTTCTTGCTGTGAGATGTTACCCCACTCTTCCACCAAGGCACCTGCAAGTTCCCGGACATTTCTGGGGGGAATGGTCATGGCCCTCACCCTCCTATCCAACAGGTCCCAGACGTGCTCAATGGAATTGAGATCCGGGCTCTTCGCTGGCCATGGCAGAACACTGACATCCCTGTCTTGCAGGAAATCAGGCACAGAACGAGCAGTATGGCTGGTGGTATTGTCATGCTGGAGGGTCATGTCAGGATGAGCCTGCAGGAAGGATACCACATGAGGGAGGAGGATGTCTTCCCTGTAACACACAGGTAGATTGCCTGCAATGACAACAAGCTCAGTCCGATGGTGCTGTGAAACACTGCCCCAGACGATGACAGACCCTCCACCTCCAAATCGATCCCGCTCCAGAGTACAGGCCTTGGTGTAACACTCATTCCTTCGATGATAAACGCGAATCAGACCGTCACCCCTGGTGAGACAAAACCGTGACTCGTCAGTGAAGAGCACTTCTTGCCAGTCCTGTCTGGTCCAGCGACGGTGGGTTTGTGCCCATAGGCAACGTTGTTGCCGGTGATGTCTGGTGAGGACCTGCCTTACAACAGGCCTACAAGCTCTCTGTCCAGCTTCTCTCAGCCCATTGCGGACAGTCTGAGCACTGATGGAGGGATTGTGCGTTCCTGGTGTAACTCGGGCAATTATTGTTGCCATCCTGTACCTGTCCCGCAGGTGTGATGTTCGGATGTACCAATCATGTGCAGGTGTTGTTACATGTGGTCTGCCACTGCAAGGATGATCAGCTGTCCGTCCTGTCTCCCTGTAGCTCTGTCTTAGGCGTCTCACATTACGGACATGGCAATTTATTGCCCTGGCCACATCTGCAGTCCTCATGCCTCCTTGCAACATGTCTAAGGCATGTTCACGCAGATGAGCAGGGACCCTGGGCATCTTTCTTTTGGTGTTTTTCAGAGTCAGTAGAAAGGCCTCTTTTAGTGTCCTTAGTTTTCATAACTGTGACCTTAATTTCCTGCCGTCTGTAAGCTTAACGACCATTCCACAGGTGCATGTTAATGAATTGTTTATGGTTTATTGAACAAACATGGGAAACAGTGTTGAAACCCTTTACAATGAAGATCTGTGAAGTTATTTGGATTTTGACTAATTATCTTCAAAAGACAGGGTCCTGATAAAGGGACGTTTCTTTTTTTGCTGAGTTTAACTAAAGGGCAGCAGTAAATAACAATAGCTCGGCTTTATACAGGGGGTACCGGTACAGAGTCAATGTGCGGGGGCACCGGTGTCGAGGTAATTGAGGTAATATGTACATGTAGGTAGAGTTATTATTAGAACTCTTAGAACTAGATTGCAACTCTGCCCCCTTTGGCAGTTCTATCTTGTCGGAAAATGTTATAGTTAGGGATGGAAATTTCAGGATTTTTGGTGGCCTTCCTAAGCCAGGATTCAATCACGTCTAGGACATCCGGGTTTGCAGAGTGTGCTAAATCAGTGAATAAAACAAACTTATGGAGGAGGCTTCTAATGTTAACATGCATGAAACCAAGGCTTTTGCAGTTACAGAAGTCAACAAATTAGAGTGCCTGGGGAATGGGAGTGGAGCTAGGCACTGCAGGGCCTGGATTAACCTCTACATCACCAGAGGAGCAGAGGAGGAGTAGGATAAGGGTACGGCTAAAGGCTATATGAACTGGTTGTCTAGTACGTTTGGAACAGAGAGTAAAAGGAGCAGGTTTCTGGGCGCGGTAGAATAGATTCAATGCATAATGTACGGACAAAGGTATGGTAGGATGTGAATACAGTGGAAGTAAACCTAGGCATTGAGTGACGATGAGAGAGGTATTGTCTCTAGAGACATCAATTAAACCAGGAGTTGTCACCGCATGTGTGGGAGGTGGGACAGAGGGTTAGCTGAGGCATATTGAGCAGGGCTGGAGGCTCTACAGTGAAATAAGACAATAATTACTAACCAAAACAGCAATGGACAAGGCATATTGACATTAGGGAGAGGCATGCGTAGCCGAGTGATCATAGGGTCCAGTGAGTAGCTGGGCGGGCTGGAGACACGGCGATTCAGACAGCTAGCGGGCCGGGGATAGCAGGCTAGCAGAAGGGCCTTAGAGGGACGTCGCGACGGCAGAAGCATGTTGTAGCCCCCTCGTGCGGTTACGTTGGCAGACCAGTTGTGATGGATCAGCAGGGGTCCGTGTAGTAAAAGGGTCCAGACCAGTTGGCAAAATAGATATAGTAGCCCAAGAAATTGGGTGATGGACCTCTTCAGCTAACAGTCCGGTATGCTCTAGACAGCTAGCGGGCCGCGGCAAGCAGGCTAGCAGATGGGCATTCAGGGGACGTCGCGAAGGAGGAGCCTGTTGAAAAGAAAAACTCAGGCGGATTATGTCGGTTGTCCAGTCGTGATGGATCGGCGGGGCTCCGTATCGGCAATAAAAGAGGCCCAGGCCAATTGGCAAAATAGGTATTGTAGCCCAAGGAGTGGCTGATGGACCTCTTCAGCTAGCCGGGAGATGGGCCTAGCATAGGCTGGCTTCAGGCTAATTGGTGCTTGCTTCTGGACAGAGACGTTAGCCAGGAGAAGCCAATCGGATAGCAGCTAGCTGATCCAGGTGAAGAGGTTCAGAGCTTGCGGTAGGAATCCGGAGATATGGAGAAAAAGAAGTCCGATAAGATATGGGTTGAATCGCGCTGTGCAGACTGGCAGGAGTTGTCCGGGCTAAAGGTTAGCTGATGACCGCTAGCAGTGGTTAGCTGACTACTAGCTAGTAGCTAGTTAGCTGGCTAGCTACTGTTAGGGGTTCCGGTTCTAAAGTAAAGAAAATAGCAGATTCATACCACTTTGGGTGAGGCGGGTTGCAGGAGAGTATGTTGAAGTTGGGGTTAAGAAAAATATAAAAAATATATGTGAAGAAAAAAGATATTAAAAGATATATATATAAAGATATATACACAGGACACGACAAGACGAAGACAAAGACAAAGACGCCTGACTGCTACGCCATCTTGGAAGAATGACTCAGGGATGTGAATACTTATGTAAATAAGATATTTCACTATTTAATTTTCAATAAATTCACTTTGTCATGTATACTGTACGTAATTAAATAGTACGCATAATGAACCTGTCACCACTAAAGCAGTGACACTGGGATGATAATAAATTGTTGCCACGTCAACAACTGCATCCATCCCAATTATACAAACATCCAAAGCATTGGATAATGAATAAACAAACCAAAACACTTCCATGTATGATGACGTGATTATCAGTCTCCTTACTCCATTCAAAACTACAGATCGTCCTTGATAAACATCTGAAACATCTGAAAATTAATAAATCAACCAGAAAACATCTATTTATGGTGATTATCAGACTCCCTACGTTATTCATAAGAGTGTCTTGCCCACCTGCTCTCCATGATAGTCTAATTAATAAAAACATTACTGGATTTAATTGGCGTCTCCTCTCCATCTGCTCCATGGTTTCTGAGAGGGATAGAGTAACCAGCATTCAGTAAGCCTCGTCTGAGCTATAACAGCCTATAGGATAGAAGCCTATCTTCTATTTCTAGCGTGAGGCAGCTTGATTTACAAAATGTTCATTGCTGAGGAATGTGATTGTTTTTCTTGATTATATTGTATTTTATATTAAATGGTATACTGAATGCCAAGAAGAGATGCATCAGGTTCCATATTTTGTCTTTTGTATGACTCAACCGGTGATCAAACCCCCAACCTGGCCAAGGCTTTCGACTCTGTCAATCACCACCTTCATATTGGCAGACTCAATAGCTTTGGCTTCTCAAATGACTGCCTCGCCTGGTTCATCAACTACTTCTCAGATAGAGTTCAGTGTGTCAAATCGGAGGGCCTGTTGTCCGGACCTCTGGCAGTCTCTATGGGTGTGCCACAGGGCTCAATTCTCGGGCCGACTCTTTTCTCTGTATATATCAATCATGTCGCTCTTGCTGCTGGTGATTCTCTGATCCACCTCTATGCAGACGACACAATTCGGTATACATCTGGCCCTTTTTTGGACACTGTGCTAACAACCCAACAAAAAATTAGCTTCAACGCCATACAACACTCCTTCCGTAGCCTCCAACTGTTTTAAATGCTAGTAAAACTAAGTGCATGCTCTACAAACCGATTGCTGCCCGCACGCTCCCGCCCGACTAGCATGGTTAGACTGTAAACTCTTCTTCCAGACTCACATCAAGCATCTCCAATCCAAAATTGAAAATTGACTTTGGTGATGTCATTTACAAAATAGCCTCCAACACTCTACTCAGCAAACTGGATGTAGTCTATCACAGTGCCATCTGTTTTATCACCAAAGCCCCATATACTATCCACCACTGCAACCTCTATGCTCTCGTTGGCTGGCACTCACTACATATCCATCGCCAAACCCACTGGCTCTAGGTCATCTATACGTTTTTGCTAGGTAAAGCCCCGCCTTATCTCAGCTCACTGGTCACCATAGCAACACCCACCCGTAGCACACGCTCCATCAGGTATATTGCACTGGTCATCCCCAAAGCCAACACTTACTTTGGCCGCCTTTCCTTCCAGTTCTCTGCTGCCAATGACTGGAACGAATTGCAAAAATCTCTGAAGCTGGAGGCTTTAATCTCCCTCTCTAACTTTAAGCATAAACTGTCAGAGCAACCTGTACACAGCCAATCTGTAAATAGCACACCCAACTACCTCATCCCCATATTATTACTTACCCTCTTGCTCTTTTGCACCCCAGTATCTCTACTTGCACATCATCATCTGCACATCTATCACTCCAGTATTAATGCTAAGTTGTAATTATATTCACCTCTATGGCCTATTTATTGCCTACTTCCCTACTCTTCTACATTTGCACACACTGTACATAGATTATTTCTATTTTTCTTTTCTTTTGCATTATTGACTGTACGTTTGTTTATGTGTAACTCTGTGTTGTTGTTTTTGTAGCACTGCTATGCTTTATCTTGGCCAGGTCGCAGTTGTACATGAGAACTTGTTCTCAACTGGCCTACCTGGTTAAATAAAGGTGAAATTATTATGTTTTTAAATACAAAAACCTTCCAATATCAACAAAACAAAGAAGATGATCGTGGACTTCAGGAAACAGCAGAGGGCACACATCCCTGACAAACTGAAATGGTCCACCCACACAGACAGTGTGGCTTGGCACCTAAATCCCTCACTAACTTTTACAGATGCACAATTGTGAGCATCCTGTCGGGCTAAATCACCGTCTGGTATGGAAACTGCACCGCCTGCAACCGCAGGACTCTCCAGATGGTGGTGCGGTCTGCCTAACGCATCACCGGGGTCAAACTCCCTGCCCTCCAGGACACCTACAGCACCCAATGTCACAGGAAGGACAAAAAGATAATCAAGGACAACAACCACCCGAGCCACTGCCTGTTCACCCCGCTATCATCCAGAAGGCGAGGTCAGTACAGGTGCATCAAAGCTGGGACCGAGAGACTGAAAAACTGATTCTATCTCAAGGCCATCAGACTGTTAAATAGCCATCACTAGCACATTAGAGGCTGCTGCCTATATACATAGACTTGAAATCACTGGCCACTTAAATAGATGGAACACTAGTCACTTTAATAAGGTTTGCATATTTTGCATTACTCATCTCATATGTATATACTGTATTCTATTCTATTCTACTGTATCTTAGTTTATTCCGCTCTGAAATTGCTCATCCATATATTGATATATTCTTAATTCCATTCCTTTACTTAGATTTGTGTGTATTGGGTATATGTTGGGAAATTGTTAAATATTACTTGTTAGATATTACTGCACTGTCGGAGCTAGAAACACAAGCATTTCGCTACACCCTCAATAATATCTGCTAAACACATGTATGTGACCAATAAAATTTGATTTATCAGGGCGGACACTTTAACCACAAGGTCACTGAGTTCATGTTGAGTAGGGTACATGCCACAGTCTAATGATTAACTACAACATTCCTTTAATTGGCTGCCAGCTGTCTGTCTGTTAAAGTGAGGGATAGACCACCCAACAGGCATGCTCACACCCAGGGGCGTCGCTAGGCCTATTTTAGGGGGGCTTTATTCCCTCCTTAAATATTAATTTGCCCCCTAAATAAATCAATATTTCAGTCAATATCTTTTCTCTGTGATTTTTCTTTTTATGTCAACCGTTCCATCGCATCTTAAACTTCTTACCGGGTGGGCACTGGAGGGGGCTGCTGCTGCAGAGGTCTACTTGTAGCTAACATTTTGGTTAACGTTAGCTGCTGCTGTGGCTTGAGACTGCTAGCTAACAGTAAACTGACAGGAAAAGGCTCTGACAGGACGGATTCATGCAGATAGGCTATGATGTGAATTTGCGGTAAGTTAGAACAGAGAGAGAGAGAGAGTATTCACTACTTTAGACTTTGGTCATAATCAAAGCTTTGTTAACCAATACGTTTGTATGTGAGGCTGCCTGTAAGTTACAGCGTAACAGACGTTGCGAGCTAGCTAACGGTAACGATGTCTTTTAAATTCGAAATAAGTTATGTGGCAATGATATCTCGTTAACGTTGTATTTAATGTCGTTTTGCTATCTGTGCCAGGCTATAAATGAGACAGATGACCTAACATCATGCACATATCTTCTCATACTCAATTGCTTTCATTCAGTAGACCATTGCAAAACAATTATAAGTAGGTCATGTGTAAAAAAGGTGACATAGTGTTGATTACAATGTCATTGTATTATCCTCAATTTCTCAACGGTAGGCTAGCTAAACGACTAACCTTAGATGGATATACTCTTGGATATATTCTTCAAGAGAGGCAGCGCCAGCAGCTCTGCCGAAGGCCAATCCGGTGAGAAATTAAGATTGCAAACAAACAAATTAAAACTTAAACTGATTAATCACCTATTAAGCCTTGAGTTATTGTAAATATGAGTTTATTAACAATACATGTCAAAACCCAACAGACAAGAATGAGGGAAAGAAGCTGGAGGCTGACAGGGCTGAGGGAGCATATCTGATGAAGGTTAGTTTTTTTTTTTTTAAAGCGAGTAGATGTTTAAGCGTTCAGTTAAATTTGTACAGCACATGACAGCATGTCTTACTTTTGTTAGGCATAAATACATTATGGGTCATGCAGAAAGAGAGGCTTCTACGCAAGGCAGAGATCAACATACGAGCTGTATAAGTGAGAGAGAGCAAGCATGCCCAGAGAAAGAGGAACAGCGAACAGATCCAGGCAGGGAGGGACAACAAACAGATCCAGAGAGAGAGGGACAACAAACAGATCCAGAGAGGGAGGGACAACAAACAGATCCAGACAGGGAGGGACAACAAACAGATCCAGAGAGGGAGGGACAACAAACAGATCCAGACAGGGAGGGACAACAAACAGATCCAGAGAGGAAGGGACAACAAACAGATCCAGACAGGGAGGGACAACAAACAGATCCAGAGAGGAAGGGACAACAAACAGATCCAGAGAGGGAGGGACAACAAACAGATCCAGAGAGAGGAACAACAAAAAGATCCAGAGAGAGAGGGACAACAAACAGATCCAGACAGGGAGGGACAACAAACAGATCCAGAGAGAGGAACAACAAACAGATCCAGAGAGAGGGACAACAAACAGATCCACAGAGAGAGGGACAACAAACAGATCCAGAGAGGGAGGGACAACAAACAGATCCAGAGAGGGAGGGACAACAAACAGATCCAGAGAGGAAGGGACAACAAACAGATCCAGAGAGGGAGGGACAACAAACAGATCCAGAGAGGAAGGGACAACAAACAGATCCAGAGAGGAAGGGACAACAAACAGATCCAGAGAGAGGAACCACAAACAGATCCAGAGAGAGGGACAACAAACAGATCC
Organism: Salvelinus namaycush; assembly: GCF_016432855.1. Taxonomy (NCBI): domain Eukaryota; kingdom Metazoa; phylum Chordata; class Actinopteri; order Salmoniformes; family Salmonidae; genus Salvelinus; species Salvelinus namaycush. The sequence goes on from NC_052307.1 coordinate 33,830,858, forward strand.
AGAGAGAGAGGGACAACAAACAGATCCAGAAAGGGAGGGACAACAAACAGATCCAGAGAGGGAGGGACAACAAACAGATCCAGAGAGAGGGACAACAAACAGATCCAGAGAGAGGAACAACAAACAGATCCAGAGAGAGGGACAACAAACAGATCCAGAGAGAGAGGGACAACAAACAGATCCAGAGAGGGAGGGACAACAAACAGATCCAGAGAGGGAGGGACAACAAACAGATCCAGAGAGGAAGGGACAACAAACAGATCCAGAGAGAGGGACAACAAACAGATCCAGAGAGAGGAACAACAAACAGATCCAGAGAGAGGGACAACAAACAGATCCAGAGAGAGAGGGACAACAAACAGATCCAGAGAGGGAGGGACAACAAACAGATCCAGAGAGGGAGGGACAACAAACAGATCCAGAGAGGAAGGGACAACAAACAGATCCAGAGAGGGAGGGACAACAAACAGATCCAGAGAGGGAGGGACAACAAACAGATCCAGACAGGGAGGGACAACAAACAGATCCAGAGAGGAAGGGACAACAAACAGATCCAGACAGGGAGGGACAACAAACAGATCCAGAGAGGAAGGGACAACAAACAGATCCAGAGAGGGAGGGACAACAAACAGATCCAGAGAGAGGAACAGCAAACAGATCCAGAGAGAGAGGGACAACAAACAGATCCAGAGAGAGAGGGACAACAAACAGATCCAGAGAGAGAGGGACAACAAACAGATCCAGACAGGGAGGGACAACAAACAGATCCAGAGAAGGAGGGACAACAAACAGATCCAGAGAGGGAGGGACAACAAACAGATCCAGAGAGGGAGGGACAACAAACAGATCCAGACAGGGAGGGACAACAAACAGATCCAGACAGGGAGGGAGAACAAACAGATCCAGACAGGGAGGGAGAACAAACAGATCCAGACAGGGAGGGAGAACAAACAGATCCAGACAGGGAGGGACAACAAACAGATCCAGAGAGGGAGGGACAACAAACAGATCCAGAGAGAGAGGGACAACAAACAGATCCAGAGAGAGAGGGACAACAAACAGATCCAGAGAGAGAGGGACAACAAACAGATCCAGACAGGGAGGGACAACAAACAGATCCAGAGAGGAAGGGACAACAAACAGATCCAGAGAGGGAGGGACAACAAACAGATCCAGAGAGGGAGGGACAACAAACAGATCCAGACAGGGAGGGACAACAAACAGATCCAGACAGGGAGGGAGAACAAACAGATCCAGACAGGGAGGGAGAACAAACAGATCCAGACAGGGAGGGAGAACAAACAGATCCAGACAGGGAGGGACAACAAACAGATCCAGAGAGGGAGGGACAACAAACAGATCCAGAGAGAGAGGGACAACAAACAGATCCAGAGAGAGAGGGACAACAAACAGATCCAGAGAGGGAGGGACAACAAACAGATCCAGAGAGAGAGGGACAACAAACAGATCCAGACAGGGAGGGAGAACAAACAGATCCAGACAGGGAGGGACAACAAACAGATCCAGACAGGGAGGGAGAACAAACAGATCCAGAGAGGGAGGGACAACAAACAGATCCAGAGAGGGAGGGAGAACAAACAGATCCAGAGAGGGAGGGAGAACAAACAGATCCAGAGAGAGAGGGACAACAAACAGATCCAGAGAGGGAGGGACAACAAACAGATCCAGAGAGGGAGGGACAACAAACAGATCCAGAGAGGGAGGGACAACAAACAGATCCAGACAGGGAGGGAATAACAAACAGATCCAGAGAGGGAGGGAGAAGAAACAGATCCAGAGAGGGAGGGACAACAAACAGATCCAGAGAGAGAGGGACAACAAACAGATCCAGAGAGGGAGGGACAACAAACAGATCCAGAGAGGGAGGGAGAACAAACAGATCCATAGAGGTAGGGACAACAAACAGATCCAGAGAGAGAGGGACAACAAACAGATCCAGAGAGAGAAGGACAACAAACAGATCCAGAGAGGGAGGGACAACAAACAGATCCAGAGAGGGAGGGACAACAAACAGATCCATAGAGGTAGGGACAACAAACAGATCCAGAGAGAGAGGGACAACAAACAGATCCAGAGAGAGAAGGACAACAAACAGATCCAGACAGGGAGGGCGAACAAACAGATCCAGACAGGGAGGGAGAACAAACAGATCCAGAGAGGGAGGGAGAACAAACAGATCCAGACAGGGAGGGAGAACAAACAGATCCAGAGAGGGAGGGACAACAAACAGATCCAGACAGGGAGGGAGAACAAACAGATCCAGAGAGGGAGGGACAACAAACAGATCCAGAGAGGGAGGGACAACAAACAGATCCAGAGAGGGAGGGAGAACAAACAGATCCAGACAGGGAGGGAGAACAAACAGATCCAGACAGGGAGGGAGAACAAACAGATCCAGAGAGGGAGGGACAACAAACAGATCCAGACAGGGAGGAAGAACAAACAGATCCAGACAGGGAGGGAGAACAAACAGATCCAGAGAGGGAGGGAGAACAAACAGATCCAGACAGGGAGGGAGAACAAACAGATCCAGAGAGGGAGGGAGAACAAACAGATCCAGAGAGGGAGGGACAACAAACAGATCCAGAGAGGGAGGGACAACAAACAGATCCAGAGAGGGAGGGACAACAAACAGATCCAGGGAGAGAGGGAGAACAAACAGATCCAGAGAGGGAGGGACAACAAACAGATCCAGGGAGAGAGGGAGAACAAACAGATCCAGACAGGGAGGAAGAACAAACAGATCCAGAGAGGGAGGGAGAACAAACAGATCCAGAGAGGGAGGGACAACAAACAGATCCAGAGAGGGAGGGACAACAAACAGATCCAGAGAGGGAGGGACAACAAACAGATCCAGAGAGAGGAACAACAAACAGATCCAGACAGGGAGGGACAACAAACAGATCCAGAGAGGGAGGGACAACAAACAGATCCAGAGAGGGAGGGAGAACAAACAGATCCAGAGAGGGAGGGACAACAAACAGATCCAGGGAGAGAGGGAGAACAAACAGATCCAGACAGGGAGGGAGAACAAACAGATCCAGAGAGGGAGGGAGAACAAACAGATTCAGAGAGGGAGGGAGAACAAACAGATCCAGACAGGGAGGGAGAACAAACAGATCCAGAGAGGGAGGGAGAACAAACAGATCCAGAGAGGGAGGGACAACAAACAGATCCAGAGAGGGAGGGACAACAAACAGATCCAGACAGGGAGGGAGAACAAACAGATCCAGAAAGGGAGGGACAACAAACAGATCCAGGGAGGGAGGGACAACAAACAGATCCAGAAAGGGAGGGACAACAAACAGATCCAGGGAGAGAGGGAGAACAAACAGATCCAGAGAGGGAGGGAGAACAAACAGATCCAGAAAGGGAGGGACAACAAACAGATCCAGGGAGAGAGGGAGAACAAACAGATCCAGACAGGGAGGGAGAACAAACAGATCCAGGGAGAGAGGGAGAACAAACAGATCCAGAAAGGGAGGGACAACAAACAGATCCAGAGAAAGAAAGTAATCACCCCGCTGCAGCAACTCCTTCCAGAAATGAGAGCAATTTAGGTGACAAAGACACAGGGCCCAGACAATTGAAGCTGAATAGCTGTCCACACGAAAGTTTTGGTACACAGAAAAGGGCATTTCAGCACTGCTGGTTTGAGAAATACAATTGGGTAGAGTACTCTGTCCACAAAAACGCAGCTTTCTGCTTTCCAATGTAGAGCTTTTGGCAAAAACATTACATTTCATTATTTTATCAGTAATGGCTGCAAAAATTGGAAAAAAGCTTTGTTTATCTTTGGTAAACATGAAATGGCACAAAAGCACAGAGACAGTGTTGTGGCATGGCAAAGCTACCAGGCAACTAGCAGTCATGGGAACCTTGCTCAGATTTTAACAGCTGCTCATGCTAGTGATATTGCAGAGAGAAGGGAGTATCTGAGGAGAATTGTTGCGGTCACCTCAATGTTAGGAATACAGAGACTCTCTTTCCGTGCCAATGATGAATCTAGTGAAAGCACAAATAGAGGGAACTTTCTTGAATGTATGGCGCTTTTGAAGGAGTTTGACCCTTTCCTGCAAAGGGACAATACTCCATCAAATGGGACGTATCTCTCTCCAGAATCTCAGAATGACATGATCGAATGCTGTGCTCAAGAGATTATGGACACCATGGTCTCTGAGATGTCAAAGTCTGGAATGTATGCCATAATGGCGGATGGGGTCAGGGATGGGCAGTCTGAACAGTTGGCTCTGTGTGTTAGGTTTGTGACAGAGGGGAGGGACAGTTATGTAGCGTTTACTAGCACTAGTAGGTATACATTTCACTAATTGTGGTTGTCCCCCCCACTCCTGGCTCTCTCTTCTCCTGTAGCTCCAAGGCATAGAGATTGGTCTCTACTATGTCTCCCACCAGCTCCTCTGTCAGAAACAACTTGAAGCACTCTGCTTCAGATGGAAATGGTAAGGGGCTTTGCACTCCAGACTGGGACTCATCAAAGCAAACAGCAGGGCCAGGACGGGTGAAATGGCTGTCAGCCTTCCAGCTACCACAGAACTCCTGTACGTCATCCATTGTCGGTCTGCCTCCATCACCACCAGCATCTTTAAAGGGAACTGGGACTTTGTCAGTGGACAAGGGGTCCTCAGATTCAGGGTTCTCAATGGCTGGGGGGGCAGCTCCTCACTGTCACTGTCAGAATCTGATTCCTGGCTTTCATACTCAGACTCATTGTCAGAATTTAAAAAATATATCCAGAATTTCCCGCATTTGTGAGTTGTCTCCTTTTTGAAAGACATTGCTAATGCTACAGCTTAGCTCACTAGCTACACACTGAATGGCTCAGAGTGGGAGTGAGAGGTTATGTAATTGACTGCCGGCACAGCGCCATTTGTATCAATAAATCACTATCAGAAAATGTTTTGTGTGGTAGTTATTGATATATTTACTGTTTTATTCACATGTTTTCAAGTAACGGTGATAAATCATGCATTCCGATTCTTGCATAGATTGTAATGGGCACATAGTATGTGTGTAAAATACTTTTTTGAAGGTTGTACTGATTATGATGAGCTAAGCTAATTCCAGCTATGTGTGTGGAGCCATGTTTGTTGACATACAATGCATTCTGGGTTTCACGTAATCGTCTGTCTGACCAAAGATGCTATAACAAAATGAGGTGAGTAATGGTTCACTCCTTTTTTGAGAACTTCAGGAAGTGAATGGTGGGATGTGAACGATGGTAGACGACACACCCCTTCAAAATGCATACTATAAACAGACCAAACTCATCTTGTCTTCTCTTATCTTTGGTTTCTGTGAGGAAAAAAAGCATGGCGGCACGATGAAACTAATCGTAGGATTACTTTCGATTTCTAGAAAGTGTTTTAATCAATTATTTCGATCAATGGTGATCTCACCCGTGATGTGATTAATTATAAATAGTAATTGATATTAGCTAATTCATGATGTAGTTCGTCAGCCGAGAGTTATACAAATATGACCGCTTGTGTTGTGTCAATCTTTCCTCAGTTAGCGCTAGGACAAATGTAGCCTACATTTTTCCAGTTTTGATGATTGTGTTATGCTATAGATACTTCTGTGAATATCTGAACATTGCATCCAAAAATAAACTGCTCACATTCTGGACATAACTTTGTAAGGACTGTGTTTGTGTAAATAGTTTCTGATAAAAGTGTGGCCATCTCAAATGCTGATTGTTGCGTCATTCGAAACTGTCCGTTCTAAATAAGCGTTCTAAATAAGCGTTCTAATCACATGGGTGTGATCGTATGCTTCAGGGACCGCTATAGAATGATCACACCCGTGTGATGGTACGTGTGAAAGGGTTAAAACATTTTAATTATGAATCTTGTACCTATGTTTTGTCCTCTGAAGTTGCTGAAATCCATACTTTTTCAATAAATATTAATCAAATACTACCACCGCTTGTTTGCTCAATGCTGTTGCTCTAAGATGGCAATTGAATCTCAGTAAGGAAACAGTCGGTGGTTGTCTTCAGTGACTTGCAAAAGTATTCACCCCCTTGGTGTTTTTCCTATTTTGTAGCATTACAACCTGTAATTTAAATGGATTTTTATTTGGATTTCATGTAATGGACATACACTAAATCAGAGGTGTGGACTCGAGTCACATGACTTGGACTCGAGTCAGACTCGAGTCACAAATATGATGACTTGCAACTTGACTTTGACTTTAACACCAATGACTCGTGACTTGGACTTGAGCCTTATGACTCGACCTGACTTGACACCCTCCCCAAGCCCAAATATAAAAAATTATGCTATTAAAAAAGTGTGCAGCGCATCAACTCTTCATTTAACGGATTACAGTTTAAATTGGACAGCAGCCAATTAAATTGTGCCAGCTGAGAAAAAGTTGTGTGTGGCAGTGCAGAGGAACGTCGGCGGGTGAATTCAGATGGAGCCCTTGGAAAGATGATACCCCAAATTATTATTTTCGGATATAAAGACGATGCTGTATCAACAAAAAACGGATTGCAACTTGCAAAACATGCGGGAAGAAAATTACAGACGGAGGCGCAACAATTTCCAACTTTGTTCGACATTTGAAGCTGCACAAAGAACGGTAAGCCGTGGCTAATATAGCCGACAGCTATATATTTTATTACTTTACTGGTGTATCATGTAGGCTAACGTTAAATCAATGAGCCTCCACACACACAGTCAGTCAGTGCGGGAACGTGATCATTGCACCCAAGATTGAGCTACCTAAATCCTGCCTGATGTTACTGCTGTTCCTAAAACCATTGACATACGTTAGCCTACTGTAACCACACAGAGAGCGAGAGAGTGTGTGTGTGTGTGTTAAGGTTGGGCGATTGTGTACAAGCCAATATCACCCGATTGCACCCCATAGCGATCCTCGATAGTCGATCACTATTGGGGGGGTGTGTCTTTCTCCTGGCTACCCATGTATTTCCATGGAAATATAAAGTTTATTTGGAAAGTAATAAATATATAGATGTTTTTAAAAACATTCATGATTTGCGTAAATGTAATATAATATTACTCTTGTTAAAAATATGAAATGGTATTACATTTGGTGAAGAGCACATTATGACTTGTTTAGGACTCGAAACTCAACTTGACTTGATAATTAACGATCTTGACTTGAGACTTGACTCGGACTTGCCTGTCTTGACTTGGGACTTGACTTGGCACTTGAGTGCTAAGACTTGAGACTTACTTGTGACTTGTAAAACAATGACTTGGTCCCACCTCTGCACAAAATAGTCAAAATTGGTGAAGTGAAATGAAAAAATGACTTGTTTCCAAAAAAAGTATTATTTTTTAAATGGAAAAGTGGTGCGTGCATATGTATTCACCCCCTTTGCTATGAAGCCCCTAAATAAGATTTGGTGCAACCAATTACCTTCAGAAGTCACATAATTCATTAAATAAAGTCCACTTGTGTGCAATCTAAGTGTCACATGATCTGTCACATGATCTCAGTATATATACATCTGTTCTGAAAGGCCCCAGAGTCTGCAACACCACTACGCAAGGGGCACCACCAAGCTAGCGGCACCATGAAGACCAAGGAGTTCTCCAAACAGGTCAGGGACAAAGTTGTGGAGAAGTACAAATATCCCAAACTTTGAACATCCCACGGAGCACCATTAAATCCATTATTAAAAAATGGAAACAATATGGCACCACAACAAACCTGCCAAGAGAGGGCCACCCACGAAAACTCACGGACCAGGCAAGGAGGGCATTAATCAGAAATGCAACAAAGAGACGAAAGATAACCCTGAAAAAGCTGCAAAGCTCCACAGCAGAGATTGGAGTATCTGTCCATAGGACCACTTTAAGCAGTACACTCCACAGAGCTGGGCTTTATAGAAGAGTGGCCAGAAAAAAGCCATTGCTAACCCTAACCCTAACCCTAACCCTAACCCTTTTTTCACCAAACACGTTTGGTGTTCGCCAATAGGCATGTGGGAGACTCCCCAAACATATGGAAGAAGGTACTCTGGTCAGGTGAGACAGAAATGTAGCTTTTTGGCCATCAAGGAAAATTTGTGCTATGTCTGGCACAAATCCAACACCTCTCATCACCCCGAGAAAACCATCCCCACAGTGAAGCATGGTGGTGGCAGCATCATGTTGTGGGGATGTTACTCATCGGCAGGGACTGGGAAACTGGTCAGAATTGAAGGAATGATGATTGGCGCTAAATACAGGGAAATTCTTGAGGGAAACCTGTTTCAGTCTTCCAGAGATTTGAGACTGGGATGGAGGTTCACCTTCCAGCAGGACAATGACCCTAAGCATTGTCGTGGTAATTTCCTGTATTACTACGTGATGAGAGCAAACCACACACAAGTCAGTTATATTTAAAAGTCCATCTTTAATTATATATGAGCTTCACCATAGCCCTTTTTGACTCTCAGATCAATTCAGTGTCTATAAATGAATTCTCTGAGAGTCCCTACAAAACAATTCTTAGTATCATTTATAGCCAAGATACACCCCCCCCCCTAACGTACATGACGAACCACAGATCTTAGTAACAGTTCACAAAGAACCTTTTACTTGAAAGAGGAGTATCCCATAGCTAGATAGCATTAGCTATAAATTATCGTTCAGTTTGGTCTCCTAAAACGAGGTTCCAATCTCGTGCTTGGTACCAAAACATTACCTCATCCAATGGCATATATCAATTGTCAATTCTAGATACTCCCATCTCAAATACACCCCCTCCTCTCCCCACTCCTGGAGAAGCTCACTAAGGGGAGTGAACCTCTAGGTCATATACCATGAAAGATAAGTTCAACACATCAGAGGGGTAATACAATGGTTCCAGACACTGCCATTCTCCTCCCCTCTCTGGGCCCCAAGTGTCTTTTCCCTAGAGAGAAAGGAAAATGCAACTGCCGACAGTATAGTTAAAAAAGAGACATTCTAACTGACAAGTATCTCACATAAGCATAATATGAAAGTAAATAAAACATATTATTTACCTATTTTACCTAACTAATTCTGATTCCGCTACGACAGCATACTGCTAAAGCAACACTCAAGTGGTTTAAGGAGAAACATTTAAATGTCTTGGAATGGCCTAGTCAAAGCCCAGACCTCAATCCAATTTAGAATCTGTGGTATGACTTAAAGATCGCTTTACATCAGCGGAACCCATCCAACTTGAAGGAGCTAGAGCAGTTTTGCATTGAAGAATGGGAAAAAATCCCAGTGGTTAGATGTGCCAAGCTTATAGAGACATATCCCAAGAGACTTGCAGCTGTAATTACTGCAAAAGGTGGCTCTACAAAGTATTGACTTTGGGGGGGGGGGGGGGGGGGGGGGTGAACAGTTATGCACGCTCAAGTTTTCATTTTTTTGTCTTATTTCTTGTTTGTTTCACAATAAAACATATTTTGCATCTTCAAAGTGGTAGGCATGTTGTGTAAATCTAATGATACAAACCCTCAAAAAATCTATTTTAATTCCAGGTTATAAGGCAACAAAATAAGAAAAACCTACCTATTGTTCACCTAATACCTTTTTTGCACTATTGGTTAGAGCCTGTAAGTAAGCATTTCACTGTAAGGTCTACACCTGTTGTATTCAGCGCACGTGACAAATAAACTTGGATTTGATTTGGCATAACTTTTGGTCAAATGATTATGCATATTTTTTTTTATCATGAAGTTAATTTACGAAAATTGTGATTTAGCAGGCTAGCTGACTAGCTAACATTAGCTATCTGGCTAGCTTTATGGGTGTTGTTTAATGTTTTAGGGACTCCTGAAACAACCAGCAACCAAGCTGTCGTCTTGTGAAACAGTGGATGTAAAGAATCTAGCTAGCTAAAGCATTTACTGCAAATTGAATGTACAATTTTGTAAGCTTCCCTTGCTGATATTTGCCATGCAATGCAGATAGATTAAATAACGTAGCTAGCTGTGTTCTTGCTTATGGTGCAGTGGAGGATAAAAATACCTGTATGCCTATGGATGTGTAGCTAGCTATCTAGCCGATCTGTGTATGGACCCAAATGTTTGGTATAGATATTAGTTCAGAAACTAGCTATTAACCTCAGCTATCATAGCCAGTTGTATCAACTTAAAAACAGTCTGACATTAATGAAGCCTATGGATTGAGTAGAATATAATATTCGATTTCCGCGCTTATAAACGCAGGGTCGTTACAATACCTTTGTGCCAAGGATGCAAGTCCTATATACATGTAGTTATTACCATGCATGTGTAACAGTTTTAACTTTACGTCGTCCCCTCGCCCCGACACGGGCGCGAACCAGGGACCCTCTGCACACATCAACAACAGTCACCCACGAAGCGTCGTTACCCATCGCTCCACAAAAGCTGCGGCCCTTGCAGAGCAAGGGGCAACACTACTAATGGGTTTCAGAGCAAGTGACGTAACTGATTGAAACGCTACTAGCGCGTACCCGCTAACTAGCTAGCCATTTCACATCCGTTACACTCACCCCCCTTTCAACCTCCTCCTTTTCTGCAGCAACCAGTGATCCGGGTCAACAGCATCAATGTAACAGTATAACTTTACACTTTTACCAGGTCATTGTGGATTACTAAAGTATAATATCCCTGAAAACAAATCATGATAACATTGGATTGAAAGATGCATTGGCACACATATGTGAATGTGTAACATGTGACAATAACAGGATCATATCAAGGATAGCATCACAAATAAATACATAAATAACACTTGAAGCTTGATGATGAGTTGATCATTTGAATCAGCTGTGCAGTGCTAAGGCAAAAACAAAAATGTGCACCCCTTTGAGTCCCCATGACCAGGACTGAGAACCACTGCTCTTCATTGGGACCTCTTCATATGTAGACTGGCTTTCATAGCTCTCTTTATCTGAGGACAGAAAACCTCACAAGAAACAGACTTCATTATAGTCAAATTACACCACACCGAATATTATGTTGCTATTATCTCCATCCTCACTTCTAGGGACAGGAACTACACAAAAGTACCTGCCCTATCCAGAATAGACTACTCTCTCACTGACAGTTGGGGGTGCTATCTTTTCACCCTCCTCCATGGCTGTTAGCTAGCTACATACAAATGCATTTTGAGTTTGTTTTTTACAGTGATAAATATATCAAGATAGCTAGCTAATATTAAGTTAGGTAGATGGTGATATTTCATTCACTTAGCTAGCTATCTATACAGTATGTGAAGTTGGCTAGATAGCTAGCTAGCCAACTAGCTAGCTCATTTAGCAGTTCATTTGAGTTAGCCTGCACCATAGCTAATTAGCTAATAATAAATACTTTTTTACATTTTCGAAATGTATTTACTTACTTGAATAGGTTCTCCCAGCCATGTGGAAAATTGGAAACAGGGCAGTAAAGTTTGTTTGTCACCAGATCATTGTAGAGGATATTACTATTGAACTAACGTAAACTCAACCCATTCCGTACAAATGTGCGCAACCGCGACATTCAAACAGGGCTGCAAAGATAACTAATGGGACTGTAGCGATTGTGTTGACTTCAAAATCGGGGGTGTGAACTACGTTTCTATTCAAGCGTTGATCAACATGGTAATGGCTCTATAGTATTGGAGCAATTTTGAAAAAACTGACCCTCCGTTACATCGTGACGTGTCATGCCGTAACGTACAGCACGCGTAAAGCAACTATTTCTGTCTCATCTCTCTCCACCAGGTGTAGCACTTCTCTCATCGTTTAAAAACAAGAAATGGACAGTGACGGGTTTTTTTATTTTTTATTATTGTTTTTTTTATTTTATGTATTTTATTCATAATACAAAAATCAACTTACATTGCTACATCAAACATGTCTAGCAAACCAAACACAGGTATTAACAATGCTCAAACATACAAAAAATATAAAAAATAAAATACAAAAAATAAACAATTTAAGTGCAATTATATTCACTCTGAAAATATCTTATTATAATGATTCATGAAGATGTTATTCTTGTTGTTATTCACTAGGGTTAGTGTTTTAATAAGATAATTAAATTCAATCAGAAAAATTGGTAATTTTGGTATAGAATTTTGGAATTTTTGTTTGTGTATAAAGTATTTGGCAACAAGAATAAAACAATTAACAATAATTTCAGTGGTTTTGTTATCATTGCAATAGTAACATATTATATATTTTATGTAAAAATTATAGGCAGTGTTCATAATGGTAAATAAGTACTTTGCAAGGTTTTCCCAAAATTCTGACACAAATTTACATTCAAAGAACAAGTGAGACAGATTCTCACCTTCTTTTTCACAGAAAACGCAGATATCATCAATAGCCACAAATTTGGAAATCATAGAGTTACATGGATATATCTTCTGTAAAAAAAAATTGAAGTGCACTTCCTTAACTTTGTTTGGTATACAGTATTTGTAAGGCCTTAACCATGCATTTTTCCAGACAATGTCAGGAATAAGCATGTTCCAGAAAAACTTTCCTCTCGGTGTAAGTTAGTTTTGTGAATGAAGAATTTGTCTTATATATTTATTACAACAAGATTTCTCAAGTAAGCCCACGCCTTCCAGTTCTGGATAAACTTTGTGATCATTCCCAAAATTAAGATGACTTTTCATAAGTGTAGTTAGACCACTGGGAACGGCTTTGATCACAGAAATAAACTCTCTGAAAGGTATTGGAAACTCTTTCATTGTTATAAATTGTACATATGTGAGAATATTACCCTTGTTGTCGAAAATATCTAGAACAAAGTCAATATTCCTCTCATGCCAGCTGGGGTAGAACAATGACTTATTCCTTACAGTAATGTCTGAATTATTCCACAAAAGAGCTTTATGAGGGGAAAAATTGTGCAGGAAACATATTTTCCAGGCCATTAAAGCTTGATGGTGAAACCTAGCCAATTTAGCAGGTAATCTTTCAGGAATATAATTACATTTCAGTAAAAATCGAAGACCTCCCAATTTATTAAACACATTATTTGGAATGAAATACCATAGAGTCAGTATCGAACAAACATTTTTTCAGACAGTTTATCTTGAAAGTGTTATTTATGTCAACAAAATCCAATACGTCTAGACCGCCTTCAGCTCTTTTGTTAGAAAGGACAGATTTTTTTAGTTTGTGAGACTTATTTTTCCAGATGAAGTCAAGAAAGGTCTTATTGATCTCTTTACAAGTAGCTGGATTTACACATAACGATAATGAGGGGTACACAAAACGAGACAGTCCCTCTGCCTTGGACAGAAGTACTCTCCCAAGTATAGAAAGATCTCTTTGTAGCCAATTATTAAATATATTTTTAGTTCTCTTAATTTTAGGAGAGATGTTGTCTGACTAAGTGTTTTTTTGACAGATGTATTCCTAAATATTTAACACAGTCCTTTACAGGAATATTTTCAATTTCTTTATCATCAGAGTCAAATAAACATAAGATTTCACATTTAGAAACATTCAGCATTAATCCTGATGCAATAGAAAATGCCGTTATAGCATTAAGGGCATGTGCGACCTGGTCTTTGTCTCTTAAGAAAAGAGTAGTATCATCAGCCAGTTGGGAAATTTTGATTTCTTTGTTAACCTGTTTGGCGTGCAAGCCCGACGTCGGTACACTTATGACAACATCCAGCTCAAGTGCAGGGCGCGAAATTCAAAAGATATTTTAAAAAAATATTTAACTTTCACACATTAACAAGTCCAATACAGCATATGAAAGGTACACATCTTGTGAATCAAGCCAACATGTCCGATTTTTAAAATGTTTTACAGGGAAGACAAAATATGTAAATCTATTAGCTAACCACGTTAGCAAAAGACACCACTTTTCTAACTCCATCAGTTTCTTACTCCATCACTAGCTATCACAAATTCGACCAAATAAAGAAATAAATAGCCACTAACCAAGAAAAAACTTCATCAGATGACAGTCTGATAACATATTTATTGTATAGCATATGTTTTGTTCGAAAAATTTGCATATTTCAGGTATAAATCATAGTTTACATTTCAGCTACAATCAGAAATTGCACCGAAAGCAGCCATAATATTTACAGACACCAACGTCAAATACCTAATTACTCATCATAAAACATTTCTGAAAAATACATAGTGTGCAGCAATTGAAAGACAGGCATCTTGTGATTCCAGACAATATTTCCGATTTATTAAATGTTTTACAGCGAAAACAAAATGTAGCGCTATATTAGCGTAGCCACAATAGCCAGAAACACTTGGGCGCCCACGACCAGTTCACATGCACGACAGATATTAGAAATAGCATCATAAAATGTTTCTTACTTTTGGTGATCTTCTGTCAGAATGTTGGACAAGGTGTCCTTTGTCCAGAACAGTCGTTGTTTAGATCTGGAACGGCAAATTTCCCTCTTCATTTAGCATGGGCACTAGCCGAGTGGCACGGATCTCTCCAACGACAACAAAGTCAGAGAACGGAACACGGCAAAACTCCCGAAAAAAATTCAATAATCTGATTAAACTATATTGAAAAAACATACATTACGATGATATGGTCACATGTATCAAATAAAATCCGAGCCGGAGATAGTTGTCGTCCATAACGGCAGCAAAACAGAAGGCAATCCCACTTCCAAGTCGCGCGCTTCAGAGTACCGGAAGTGGACGGTCACGTCAAAGAAATAGCTTTTATTCCACCTCAGACCAAGATAAACACAAAATTTCTTCTCTCACATCATCTTGACACCCAGAGGAAGGCGTATGAAGTGTACGTAGACTCTTACGTGTCATGACCATGTATAGGCAGGAAGTTGAACAGAGCATATATTTCTGACATTCCACTTCCTGGTCAGGGAAAGTGCTGCCAAATGAGTTCTGTTTCACTCAGAGAAATAATTCAAACGGTTTTAGAAACTAGAGAGTGTTTTCTATCCAATAGTAATAATAATATGCATATTGTACGAGCAAGAATTGAGTACGAGGCCGTTTGAAATGGGCATCTTTTATCTGGCTACTCAATACTTTCCCTTGCAGCCATAACAGGTTTTAAAAATGGTTAAGCCATACAAATTTGCATCATTCAGAATATCTAGAGATAGAAGTTCCACAACCAAAATGAATAAAAATGGCGAAATTGGGCATCCCTGTCGTACACTTCTGTTGATACTAAATCTTTTGGAAGTATTAAGGTTTAGTAGCACAGAACTATTTATATCTTTGTAAAACATGCGAATTACTTTAATAAAATGTTCACCACATCCAAAAAGTTTAAGAGACCTAAAGAGAAATTCATGTTCAATTGTGTCAAAGGCTTTACAGAAGTCCAGAAATAGGACAACCGCATCTGAGTCAATTGCATCTGAATAATCTATAAGGTCCAAGACTAAACGAATGTTAGAGCTTATGTGACGGCCCTTCATAAATCCTGTTTGAGTCTCATTTATAATGGTATCTATTCCTTTCTTTAATCTTTTGGCATAAACCAGAGCAATCAATTTGTAATCAACATTTAATAAAGTAATTGGTCTCCAAATGTCAATGAGAGAAGGGTCTTTATCAGGCTTCGGAATCAATGAAATAAGGCCCTGTTTCATAGTGGAGACCATTTCCCCATTTTTAATGCAATCTTGAAACATATTGAAAATCGGGTCTTCTAGCAACTCCCAAAACTGTCTATAGAATTCAACTGACAGGCCATCAGGGCCAGGTGATTTCCCTTTTTTCATTGAATTCAGAGCCTCTCTAATTTCTCCAATTGACACAGGTGAATGGCAAACTGAGTGGAAATCATCCTCAATTACAGGGACACAATTCTGAATGTGGCAAATGTAGCTTTCACAACCATCTTCCTGAAATTGAGAGCTGTAAAGGTTTTCATAAAAGGAATTGACAAATGATGATATTGTAATGGGATCTTTGCATAAAACATCGTTAATTTTGAGTGCAGTTATAGATTTTCTTTTGTAGTTTCTCTTTTCAAGTGCAAAAAAGTAACTAGTGTTTCTTTCCCCCTCTTCAATCCATTTTGCTCTTGACCTTACAAAGGCGCCCTTTGCCAGATCCGTGTAAGTCTGTTCTAATTCTAGTTGTAAAGACCTGATCACAGACTCCTCTTCTTCAGATAGATTATCTTTCTTTAGAAAACTGTCAAGCTTGCTCATCATCTCCTTTTCTCTATGGTTCTTTAATTGCATCAGCTCTTTGGCGTGTTTAATGGCTACAACTCTGACTTTATATTTGAAAAATTCCCATCTACTTCCATGACCCAAGTATTTTCTTGCAAAAATATCTTTAGCTAATGATTTGATGTTTTCAATGAGATCAGTATCTTTAAGAAGTATATTGTTTAATTTCCAATACCCTCGAGTGCCTTTTGATTTTTTAGTAGCTTGTAAATTCAGGGAAATCAAGTGATGATCAGAAAAGGGAGCCAACTGATGATCTACATCTATAACAAATTGTAACAAAAAAGGGGAAATTAGGAATAAATCTATTCTAGATTTACGTGACATAGTTTTGTTGGTCCAGGTATAACCCTTAGCATCCGGATTGAAATAACGCCAGGCATCCTCAACACAGAGATCCTTGCATAATGTAGTAATAATGTTACTATTTTGAGGGTTTTGACTCGTTCTAGGAGGAAAACAATCAACAGATGCATCAGGTGTTTCATTAAAATCCCCTGAAATAATTAGAAAAGCCTCTGAGTATTTGATGTTTAAATCCTGTACTTTCCTGGTAAATTGGGTAAAAAGGGTCTTATTAGGAGGATGTGAGTTATGTCCTTATACATTACAGATGATAAAAATAGCATTGTCAAGTTTAACAGTTACTATGACCCATCTGCCGTCTTGTGAAGATGTGGATTCTAGAATGTCACCTTTAAACTTGTGAATAAGTGTCAAAACAACCAGCAGAATGATTTGATCCATGACTGAAATAGGCCATATCTCCCCATTGTGCTTTCCAAAATTTCAAATCTCTTTCACCCGAATGAGTTTCCTGAAGAAGGTCCTGAAGAATTACAGTATAAAAATAAAGCTTTCCTTTTTGTAGGATTTCTCAAACCCCTAGCATTCAGACTAACGATATTGAGTGAATTGAAAACGAACTCCTGCATTAAAAAAATAAAAAACACAAATTAGATAACAAGTATTAATATGAACAATAAAACAAACGGTGAACCTTGAGAGGATTACTCGACGGAAAACTACGATCAGCTGAGGTAGCGGTGGTTAACAGAATAACAAATCTATTTACTTCCTTTTCTTTGGCAAATGTTCATAAGTTGTAGTTCGAACGGTACATGTATTATTGGCAGTACATTAACTGTACTCATGGTAGTACTCACAGTTCCAATTTGGTTCATGTCAATAGAGTTACCCAGTAATCATTCTTCCTTCGATAAACGCGTGTGGGTCCTTGAACCCCGCCTTCTTTCCCTCTTGTCGCGCCTTCTGTATCAGCGGCCACACTTTCTCTCTGGCAGCCTGATCCTGCGGTATCAGAGCTTCTTTGATGCAGAGTTTCTTCTCGTCCAGAAACTTGTTCCCCTTGGCCACTTTCCATATGATGTCCCTGTAATGGCGCATAGTTAAGCGCAAGATGATATTACGAGGGGGTACATCAGATCTTCGTTTCCCAAGTCGATGTACCACATCAATCACGTCTCTTAGCCTGTCTTTGATGCATGGTGCCACTTTTCCCAGGATATTAATAACTACTTCTCTAATATCCTCTCCCTCTACCTCTTTTACCCCTTGGATTTTCAGATTCCACCTGCGAGAGTACCTTTGAAGTTCAGCTACATTCTCACACAGCTCATTATTTTTGGATTGCATTTTCTTCAGCTCATTCTCTAGGAACGTTATCTTATCCTTGTTCTCGCTCACAATTTTGTGTAGTTGATTGACAGTTTCTGACAAATTATCGATCTTCTTTGATGTTTCTTCTGTAGCCCGCTCTATGATGGACACTTTGGAGAGCGTGGCGTCTTGTTTAGTAGACAGGGACTGGATTGCAGAGAAAAGTTCCGACATGGAAATGTCGTCTTTTACTTTTTTCACCGGAGAATTTTTACTTGGGGTCTGAGGTAAAGAGGTTGCAAGGATTTCATCCTGGTCAGTTTTGTTCTTTCTCTTGTTAGAGATCGCGGCTTCTTGTGTATCCATGCTGCTCTGGTCCTCGTTGTGGCTAGCCAGCATGTCAGCCGTCTTCTGTGAGACTTGGATATTTCGTCTACTCTTGTCTTTCTGTCGTGTTCTTCCCATTCAACTTGACAAAAACTAACTCTAAACTTATTCCATGTCCATAAAAAAAGTTATAGTTAGTTTCTTTCAATATTAATAGCCAATATTTGACTGTTAACCACCTAACCCTCAATATTGCTTTGAAGAGCTCGAAAACACTCCCTCTCACAGCGACGCCATCTTGGCCTTCGACAGTGACGGGGGTAAGGGGGATACCTGGTAATTTTTTGCATCATCACTGTAAGCGATCATCACTCTCAAAGCCGCTGTTTACTTCTGACGATCACTTTAGCACCGCCCTAAAAAGCCGATTCAAATTCGACACAAACCTTCAAATAGGTATGTAATGACACATTATATAAACTCTTTATAGTGTTTTATTTACATTTTAGAGGCGATAAGGTGATACGTTGGACAGATCGAGTGAAAAAAAGGCATTTTCCAAAACATCTCCTCTCCTTCTCACTACCACGCATTAGTTTCGCTTCCCCACCCGCCATTAAAAAATAAATAAAATGTACCCCCTTTTTTCTCCCAAGGTTCATGGTATCCAATTGTTAGTAGTTACTGTCTTGTCTCATCGCTACAACTCCCGCACGGGCTCGGGAGAGACGAAGGTCGAGAGCCATGCGTCCTCCGAAACACAACCCAACCAAGCCGCACTGCTTCTTAACACAGCGCGCATCCAACCCGGAAGCCAGCCGCACCAATGTGTCGGAGGAAACACCGTACACCTAGCGACCTGGTCAGCGTGCACTGTGCCCGGCCCGCCACAGGAGTCGCTGGTGCGCAATGAGACAAGGATATCCCTACCGGCCAAACCCTCCCTAACCCGGACGACGCTAGGCCAATTGTGCGTCGCCCCATGGACCTCCCGGTCGCGGTCGGCTGCGACAGAGACTGGGCTCGAACCCAGAGTCTCTGGTGGCACAGCTAGCACTGCGATGCAGTGCCTTAGACCACTGCGCCACCCGGGAGGCCCGACCCACCCGCCATTTTTAAAAAGACCCGAAGGAGCTCATTGCCTTCTTCAATCATGCAGAAACGGGCAGCGTGGAGGTCTCGGCATGAATTCTGTTGGAAAGGGGAGAAAATGTGCTTTACAATGGTATTGACATTACAGTTGATCTGGAAGTATTACGTTTTTTGGGCGATAAAATAAAGGTCAATTGTACGGACCAAGGCGATGTACAAAAGTGAGCGAGTCTACGTTATGTACCCATTTAATAACAAGACCTTCATACGAACTTGCTATGCTGAATTCTTGACGCATGATCGAACATGCTGCCATATGCTGCCAGCACGCCCACAAGCGAGTCACAATGGGTGGCCTAAGTGGCACGCGGCAATTTACCGCTATCTAGTGTACATTCACCGTAACCAGCTCTGCTAGGGTGAGTAAAATGGTCAGAGTGGGGTGTTCTCTCATTATGAGTCTGGAAGTAGCTAGCCAATGTTTGCCAGTTAGCTTGGATGCTTGACTGTAGTTGTGAGGTCAGAGCTTTTGGAACAACCCTACTTATTGGCCAGAGTGTCCAGTGTGCGCTCTGAATGCGAAACCACAGAGCGATACGGCGAGTAATGTTCAGTGAGCTGTTCTCTCTCAGATGTCTGGAAGTAGCTGGCAAGTTAGTACAGAATGGTTGGATCAACCCTTAAAGAGATGGGTGGGGCTAAGGCTTAAGAGGGTGTGAACAATGTTGAATAGGTGTAGACAAAGAAAGGCTCTCCAATAGTAGCCCAATAGTAGTACCAAAACATTGAAAGACAGTTTTCTCAAAAGTGAGTTTAGAAGTTGATCAACTTTCAAAGCAGAATTACTTTCCCATTGTTTCCTCAAATGCAGTGTATGATACCATTTTGTAGCTCTGAGTCTCTACTTTTATCCAATGTAAAAAACAGAACTTAAAATGTTGCTACATAAGACCGAATTTTACAACATTTAGATGTAAATCTGATATATACATTGTGAAAGCTCTTATTGTTACAATGTTTCCGTTATAATGTCTTTCTGATCATTTTAATGACATCACAAAATAGACATTAGTTTCCCATATCCCATCCCTCGTCATCCGCAGCGTTTGGATGTTGAAGTATTTTGTCCCAGTGTCTGTTGTTTGAAGTTTTGGGCAAGAGTCTCTCTTCTGTAATACAAATGATGTCTTTCTCAATACTGCAGAGCCAAAGGGAGAGTTTTTGCAAGGTATTTACGATACGGTTGTTAAGTCATGAAACCAGGCCAACTCCCCCAGGACAGAGAGTTTGGCTGACTGTCAAACATTAGCCTAGCTGATCCGGCACCTTTGATCCTCACAAAGGAGAGAGAGTCATGACACCGGTCATGTCCTATTACACTTTGACTATATAAAATTATTTAATTTCAGGTGGTTTCAAGTACATTGTTTAGATTGGCTAACCACAGTGGCTGCTTTGCTTTGCAGAAGTACATTCTACAGCGCCCTTCTTGGACCTCTCCCTGACCTCTCAGTTCTCCAGATAGAAGAGGCATACAAGAACTTTGACCCTCTATCCAAGCCATGGATCTGCAGCATGGGGATGTCTGCTGAAAAGCTCCCACTTTGGAAAGGTACAGGTGGGGAGCCTCCTGTCTTACCAGCAGGCTCCAATCACAACGCGACACATAGTTCACCATAAGGAGACACCATCATTCCCTTCCCTGCCCCCTGGATGGCTACAGACTGGAGAGCAACTTTCAAGGCTGCACATTTGTGCTCAGTGAAGAAGACCAGCTTCACATAGTCTCTTCAGGTGAGCTTCGCAACAGCCCATAAAATAGAGGAAGCTACTTGAGAACAGAGTGCTGTCTCCGACTGGCAGGTGCTCCGGAAACCAAGACTGACCTCGTCACAGTTCCGAGAGGCTTGCCATGTGAGAGGGCTGACATCCACAGGCAATCTAGCTGAAAGGATCCTCAAAGGCACAGCACCAACAGCTGACATTAATAAATAAATAATTTAAAATAATTCAGTTACATTTTTTCTGTTCTCTTGTCACTGTAAATTAAAACTCTTTACAACATTTTGTGTTTGGAGTATAAGCAGTGGTGTTTATCAATAATTGGACTACAGGGTGTTAGACAATGTGGATGGTCAGCAAAAAAAGGAAAGATGCATTGCAGTAGTAGCTCATTGCTCATTGCTCCTTGGCCCATGCCTTCACAAGATGCCCCCACTTGTAGTTTGTGAGAAGGCAAACCACAGCCCAGATGCAGTTGATGCTTCCCATCAATGACATGGGGATCTCTGACTGAAACAGCTTGTTCAATTTAATTCTGACAATTAATATCTCAATGTGGACTCTAAAATGAGCAATCTCTTGCGTTTGATGGATCTGTGCTGCTGGCATTTGGCTCTGTTTAGACAGAAAGGGTGGACGGTAGACCTTGCCTGGCACACAGTCATCAATCAGGAACCCCTTGTCTGCCATCACTGCCATGTCTTCAGTGAGCAAGCCAAACAGTCCTGATTGTTTGAATAGCTCTTCGTCGCTGATGGAGCCAGCATACAATTCTGACACAAAAGGAACTGCTCCATGTGGGGCCGTCCCGAGCAGGCCTTTCAAGGTGCAGTGGGACTTGTAATGAGAGTACATCTCACTGTGTAGAGAGAGACTGGCTGGCTACTGGCATCTCAACTCGGTACAGTCAATGATGACTTGGGTGTCTGGATACCTAATGAACTCCTTCGGCAACACAGCCTTGACATCTTCCGAAGACATCCATATAGAGACAGACCCCAGCAGATTGTAAAAGTAGTTTGCCCATGTGACAACGATCCTGCTTACTGTTGAGTGATGGATTCCAAATCGGTCAGCGAGGTCCATCTCAGTTGACCCCAAGGACAAGTACACGAGGAAGAGGAACAGCTCATCCAGCATGGATAGGGCATGTCTCTGTAGGACACATGCACAAATCACCAACAGATATGTACAGTAGGCTATAGCTTTTAGCTCAAGTGAAAAGTAACGTTGGTAAGACAGTACAGTTGATCAGAAACGGGAGAACTTACTGAGTAGGTACATGGAAGTGTCACCTCCTCATTCCGCAGCTTGGCTCTCCTTGCTCGTGTGACCAGGACAATATTGTCAGTTGACGGGTCGATGAGAGACCAAAAGGCCATCAGATGGTCATATGAGGCAAGAATCATTGATAGGAGTTATTTACTCACAAGTCTAAGACAGAAATGCTGGTAGCTAGGGAAAATGGTGCCAGAAAGCAAACAGTGTAAAGTTTATGATGTAACAATACTAAGCAGGGCTAGGTTTACCCACTGTGTGAAGGACTGTGCCTCTGATCCCACAAATCGCTGCAGCCCAAAATGACTTCTCACAGTCAACTCCTCTACTTTGTTCCATAGGTCCTCAATCTCTCTCTGCATCTCTTCCCTCTCAATCAAAATCAGGTCAACAACGGCGGGCCCAGCCAGTAGTCATGGTCATGGTAGCAATCCATCTCTTCATCCTCTCCATCTTCAACATGGTTGTCCTTCACACATCCAGGCCTTGGTCTCTCCCCTCTTTCCCAAACACTTGCTCTTGCTTAGTTATTTCACTGGAATAGCAAAGGTGCTGCTCCCTTCCTCAGACGTCGAAGCCCACAAGGTTCAATGAAATCATGTGGTAAAAAGTGTCTACCACAAACCTTGGAGTGACTTGTGATGGGGAAGTTTTCCCTGCGAATATTGATGACCCATTTTGCTCTTAGCTCAGTATCACTTGGAAATGAGTGAAAACTCATCGAGGAGTATTTCGCTGAGGAGGTACACAACGGAACAGAGCAATATTCCATGGAGATGACCTCTCGCCTCAACCTTGATGTTGCTCTTCTTTCTAACATGAAGATGCTAACATAAAGATGTTAACATAAAGATGCTGCACCAACTAATAACGTTAGCACTTACATTAGCTAGCTACTGGTAGCTAACATTTGCTAGCTAAAGAGACATAAAAGACACAGAACACAAAAATCGAATCACTAACTGAACGGATAAACACAATTTTCAACAAGAATGATACAAAAAGCTATAGAAATAGGATTATATTAATATACTAAGATAATGATAAAACGAGCGACTTCGAGGCTAGTATGGCTACAATCATCCTGACAGGACGCAATCGGGAGAGGAAGCTATGTATCGGGTAAGAAGTTGAAAAGAAGTCGGTGTTGCTACGTTGTGCAAAATAACTATTGAGGCAAATTCCATTTAGAATTATACATTTTCTTCTTCACGATTGGCTGATCACTCCTGATGACCCAGTTGGACATGTAACAACCACGACAGCTGACTACATTAAAATGGTGGAAGCCCTCAATGGCGCTACCCATGCTAATATGGCCTTTCGGCCACTAGAGGCCTCTCATTCTCTGATTCCACCACGCTTGATACAACATAGTCTCTGCCACTATCCAACAACCAGGATGTTACAGTTTTCAGGGGAAATGGAAATTGAGCCTTTGATGCGACAACCACTTTTGGACATTAACAAGGCAACACTACATCTTAACTCCTCCTCCACATTTACTGGATTGGTTGAACAGTGCAGAAGAGAACCTCCTCCAACAGTTTTTTTTTCTTCTAATCAAGACCAGTATGTAGGGGATGTAGTTTCAGGCATTTATTTTATGCCGGCTACTTTAGGTTATATGTAACGTAGCAGGCATAAGAGAAACATCTGAGCGGAGTTACCACATCCGGTTTTCAGCGGAAAAGGAAGCTAGGTTGAAAATAGCTGTATCCCTGAAAACCAGAACATCCGTTTTTTTGGCAACTCCTTTAAGGCTAGGTTAGATGCAAAATAGCATGCGGAGTGATAAGTCAGCAGTCAGTGCGCACAGTGCCTTCAAAAAGTATTCACACCCCTTGACTTTTTCCACCGTTTGTTTGTTTATCAACAAGCTACACAAAACACTCTAATGTCAAAGTGGAAAATTATTTTTTTTATCTAAGATTCTGTAATACAGTTGAAGTCGTAAGTTTACATAGTTTACATTAAACTCAGTTTTTCACAATTCCTGACATTTAATCCTAGTAAAAGTTTCCTGTCTTCGGTCAGTTAGGATCACCACTGTCTTTTAAGAATGTGTAATGTCAGAATAATAGTAGAGAGAGTGATTTATTTCAGCTTTTATTTATTTCATCACATTCCCAGTCGGTCAGACGTTTACATACACTCAATTAGTATTTGGTAGCATTGCCTTTAAATTGTTTAACTTGAGTCAAAAGTTTCAGGTAGCCTTCCACAAGCTTCCCACAATAAGGTGGGTGAATTTTGGCCCATTCCTCCTGACAGAGATGGTGTAACTGAATCAGGTTTGTAGGCCTCCTTGCTCGCACACACTTTTTCAGTTCTACCCACAAATGCTCTATAGGATTGAGGTCAGGGCTTTGTGATGGCCACTCCAATACCTTGACTTTGTTGTCCTTAAGCCATTTTGCCACAACTTTGGAAGTATGCTTGGAGTCATTGTCCATTTGGAAGACCCATTTTGCGACCAAGCTTTAACTTCCTGACTGATGTCTTGAGATATTGCTTCAATATATCCACATAATTTTCCCTCATCATGATGCCATCTATTTTGTGAAGTGCACCAGTCCCTCCTGCAGCAAAGCACCCCCACAACATGATGCTGCCACCCCCGTCCTTCACGGTTGGGATGGTGATCTTCGGCTTGCAAGCCTCCCCCTTTTTCCTCACATAACGATGAGCATTATGGCCAAACAGTTATATTTTTGTTTCATCAGATCAGAGGACATTTCTCCAAAAAGTACAATCTTTGTCCCCATGTGCAGTTGCAAACCGTTGTCTGGCTTTTTTATGGCGGTTTTGGAGCAGTGGCTTCTTCCTTGCTGAGCGGCCTTTCAGGTTATGTTAATATAGGACTCGTTTTACTGTGGATATAGATACTTTTGTACCTGTTTGCTCCAGCATCTTCACAAGGTCCTTTGCTGTTGTTCTGGGATTCATTTGCACTTTTCGCACCAAAGTACGTTCAACTCTAGGAGACAGAACGCGTCTCCTTCCTGAGCGGTATGACGGCTCCGTGGTCCAATGGTGTTTATACTTGCGTACTATTGTTTGTACAGATGAACGTGGTACCTTCAGGCGTTTGTAAATTGCTCCCAAGGATGAACCAGAGTTTTTCTGAGGTCTTGGCTGATTTCTTTTGATTTTCCCATGATGTCAAGCAAAGTGGCACTGAGTTTGAAGGTAGGCCTTGAAATACATCCACAAGTACACCTCCAATTGACTCAAATTATGTCAATTAGCCTATCAGAAGCTTCTAAAGCCATGACATCATTTTCTTGAATTTTCCAAGCTGTTTAAAGGCACAGTCAACTTAGTGTATGTAAACTTCTGACCCACTGGAATTGTGATACAGTGAATTATAAGTTAAATAATCTTTCTGTAAACAATTGTTGGATAAATTACCTGTGTCGTGCACAAAGTAGTGTCCTAACCGACTTTCCAAAACTATAGTTTCTTAACAAGAAATGTGTGCTTGAAAAACGAGTTTTAATGACTCCAACCTAAGTGTATGTAAACTTCCAACTTCAACTGTATATCTTGATTAGACAGGTATTCAACCCCTTGAGTCAATATACTTTAGAATCACCCTTGGCAGCGATTACAGCTGTGAGTATTTCTGGGTAAATCTCTAAGAGCTTTGCACACCTGGATTCTGGATTGTACAATATTTGCACGTTATTATTTTTGGAAAGGAAAAAGTGCAATGCTTGCTCACCATTAAATGTTTTTTTGTTTTATTTAGGCAAGGTTAAAAGATGTATGTTTTGGCCATCAGAATTCTGAATTGAAGGCCGAAACATTAATCTTTTAACCTTGCTTAAATAAAACAAATACTTTTTAATGGTGAGTGAGCGTTGCACCTTTTCCTTTCCAATGATGACAAAAATGTTGGTTGCACCTCGACTCACGTTAGTTGAGCACTCTCCACTTTGTTCCACATTATTCGTTTAAAAATTCTAGCTTACTGCATTTCAACAAATGTTGCCATGGTGTGGAGATGCAGTTTTATAATGCTTTTCTAAACATTTTGTCATGGGGCAGTGTTTTATATCTTATCTCATGCTTTTGTTCACATTTTGCCTTGAGGCTGAGAAAATATTCTGGAGTTTTAACCCTTTAACGCGTACGATCATGTATTTGTGATCATTGTTGAGTGGTCCCTGCAGCGTACGATCTCAAATATGTGATTTGAACAGTAGCAACAGAACGTATGACGTAACAAACGCGTCTAAACAGTATTGTTGCCTGAACAGCATCTACATATATTTTTGTACTCATGGTAAATAAAGGTCTTAAACTTTATTCCTCAGTTTGACCTTTATTGTAAAAGATAAATGCGAAATTCATCATCCAAGCATCACACGGAACACATCTACAGCCATTTCATAAACCAGTCCAAATAACAGGTTGCGCTGACAAAAAACTAAACATAAATTAGCGACTAGACTAGTTTACAATGTATCACATCTCTGGTGAGCACGAGACTAGTGTAATATTGTTTAGAAAATAAATGTGTGTCAGCTAAGCTAACAGCAGCTAAATTCTTTATGATGGCAGCCATGTTTGTTTATGTTAGACTGGGCGAAATCTCCCTAATCCCAGAATGCTATTCACTATAAAATGCAAATAAACAAAGTCAAAGATGGCTGTGCTCATTGCCTGAAAAATATTAACTTAGTTTAGCCACTTTTCAGCATATTACGACTCGTCGATGTACTTGTTACACTGTAAACAAGAACCGGAGCACATGACTTGACAAGTCGTTTACCGTTTTTTGACAAATCACAAAGCAAATTAAATGTTTTCACCCCATAGATAATCACACCAAATACAAGCCTACTGCCTAGCTTAACCATTGCGCGAAAGCTAAACAGGGATGAAACCATTTTAGGGGGATTCTTGGGGTTTTTTCAAGTCCATGGGGGGTACAAATGGGAGAAGATATCGTGGAGGGATATGATTGAGGAAATATTACTATGATGGGGGATTTATCAATAAATGGGGGGCAAACAAGAGAAGTTTATACGCTAAATAAAAATACAACCCCTGTAAGGTGGGGTCTGAGCTGGCAACCCTGAGGTACCAAAGTTACAATCTGATGCCACGTTTAAGACAACTGGGAACTCAGGGGAAAAAATTAGCTCCGACTGGGAAGAATAGTTTTGAACGGTCATCCAACTCGGAATTCCAACTCAGTAACTCTGGCCTCTTTCTAGCCCTCCGACTTTCCGACCTGAAGATCATCGACGTCATGATTTTACCTAGTATTTTTCCGAGGTCACAGTTGTCTTGAAAGCACTATAAATCAGTTAAGTGAACTCTCCCTTGTTATAAGATCTTTGGTCTGACAGCCGCTTATATGACAACCAGAATGCATTGTATGTCAACAAATATAGCGCCACACATAGCCGGTAAATAGTATTAATTCATCATAATCACTACAACATTCAAAAAAGTATTTTACACACATCATATGTGTCCATGTGTCCATTACAATGCAAGAATCAGAATGCATGATTTGTCACCTGAACTTGAAAACATGTTAATAAAACAGTAAATACATTATGATCCATACATACATACGGTGTGCTACAGCAGAAACGATAACATAATATACAGGTATTTGGGGTTGGGGGCCCCCTGGAGGTTGAGTGCCCCGGGTCATGTGCCCTGCGTGCCCGTTTGGTAAGCCGGTTCTGCTGGCTAACATTATAGGTTTACAGAGTCATGTCTAACCATACAAATCATTGTTTTCTAATCTATTTTTGGGTTAATCATTTCTCTTGACTGTAAATATTTTTTTGCATGCTTATGGTGTTATAGTGATTCACTTTTCACAGGTCGAAAATGTTTGTTTACACTGTTGCTATGCTTACCTGCTTGTGGTCTACATTATGTGGAATTTGCGTCTCGCATTCAAAATAAAAGTCCCTAATTGAAAGTGATGCATACTGATACAAATAGCGGAATCATGTCATATTTGGACTATATAATGCTAAACAACGTTGGAATGTTACATCATTTAAAATTAAATACATTCATGAATTAGTTTGACAATAAACACACTTTTTGGGGGAAATCCCACTGTGGATGTGTTAGACTGCATAACTGAATTGGGGGCATACTGAGGCCTATCAGCCTACACCGTGACACCCACAGAACACAACTATGTAGAGTTTACACAAATATGAATGGCTTAGCTCTTACTGCAGAACTCCGAAACCACAGTGAAATGAGCCACATTAGCTCTGAATGTTCAATACCCATAGTATGTTGACTGGCTAGCTAATGTGGCTCATTTCACAGTGGTTTCAGAGTCCATAAATAGAGCTAAGATAAGCTAAGACTAACATTTGTGTAAACTCTATATAGTTGTGTTCTGTGGGTGTCACTGAGTAGGCTGATACCCAATTCCATGGGTGAACAATCCATAGGTTAGCCTGTACAGTGTAATGTTCATTGCGCACAATAGACTGACTGGGAAGGGGATTTTCCACAGTCAAAGCCCTGCAATAAGAGCTTGGATGCTAATATTTGAGAGAATGGCTTCACAAGAAAAACTTACAAAAGGACTCATTTGAGGTAAAAAGGATTTGGAGCACTCAACAAAAAAAGGCAGAGATTGATTTATTTTTGCTCACTTGAATTCCTTGTATGGGATGTGAACAGGTGACTGATGTTTCGAGGTCAAACTGACTTCTTCCTCAGTGATCTGAACATTGCACTTAGCTCCTATTTATAGCCTAGTGGCCCATTGAGACACAACAATGTAAAAACAATAATCATGATATGGTTCAAGGTAAATAGCAAATTATAGAACAAAGCAATAAGATAAATAGTGTGCCTCGTGAATCTGTAGACAAAGAGACCCCAAAACAACATTATACAAATGTTAGGACAGTGAAGGATCATAGTTAGCCCCTTTGGATCTACAGTGTGTAAGGAATGCTGCCAGAATGCCTCTTTCTCTCGATGTCACCTCTTTGTGAAATTTGGATGACGCAAAGTTTCAATACTCTTTGTGAAATTTGGATGACGCAAAGTTTCAATGCTCGTTTAGTTTGACAAATATAAGCAGCCCAGCAGATGCATTTGAGCATGCATATGACATTTGTGATGCTTCAATTAATGAAGCTTTGGATTTTGTATTCTTTACCAGTTCTAGAGTGGTAAAACATTTTAGTATTGGTCGTATTTTGACAATGTACACAGTGACCACACTTGTAATTGCCATTGGGCGGGCCTGGGAGCCAAGTGTCACGCTGTATGCTGTGCGTAACGGAATCGGCTAGAATGCGAAGGGGCAATGTTGTGAACGCTCATAGATTTGGATAACTGTTGAGGGTGTTCCACTGTTTCAATACAATGGATTTGAGCTACCGGCACATGGGCTGTACTCCTTGGAAGAAAAAAAAGGGGGGGCGTTTTGTATGACATTTGTATGACATTCTAATCATCACAGGAAACTGGTGTGCTTATCATTAGCTTTGTGCTCGAAATCTATGTGTGTACTACAGTTAGGATGGAGTCTTAGGAATTGACCCACCGGTATGTTCCTCTTAACGCCTAGATCACACCAACAGTGTTTTGCGCAAAATGATATGCAGCATAATGTGGCTATGTCTGCAACAAAAGTTCAACATTAATCTTCTTTAGCCATTTCTGTTAAGCAGTCTACTCATACAATTTGATGCATACGTTTCATACATCCAATGTATGCACCACATAGAACACATTGCAACGCAATGCTGTTGGAAAATGAATGTACTTCTGGTGTACCAAAACGCAATATCACTGTCGGTGTGATCAAAGGCGTAAGGTGTACCGAGTGGTTAGCTTAAAAGTGTATTCCTACTCTGCGGTTTGAGGAAAATAGTAGACTCCAACTTGTTTTCTTTATTGTTATGTATTGTAAGATCCAATATGTCTATTCTCTCCCGACTTCGCTCTGCTGTGAATTTGAGATTGGGGTCAGATAAATTAATATACAGTGCATTCGGAAAGTATTCAGACCCCTTGACTTTTTCCACATTTTGTTATGGTACAGCCTTATTCTAAAATTGATTCAATAAAAATGGTCATCATCAATCTACACACATCACATCATCAAGCAACACATCATCAAGCAACATCATCAAGCAATACAAACATTGGCACACACGCACACACTCACACACACACTATACATACACATGGATTTAGTACTGTAGATATGTGGTAGTGCTGGAGTAGAGGCCTGAGGGCACACAGTGTCTTGTGAAATCTGTGAATGTATTGTAATGTTTAAAAACGGTATAAACTGCCTTAATTTTGCTGGACCCCAGGAAGAGTAGCTACTGCTTTCGCAGCAGCTAATGGGGATTCATAATAAATACAAATACACACAGTACCCCATAATGACAAAGCGAAAACAGTTTTTTTTACATATTAAATAAAAATAAACAGAAATACCTTATTTACATAAGTATTCAGATCCTTTGCTATGAGACTCGAAATTAAGCTCAGGTGCATCCTGTTTCCATTGATTATCCTTGAGATGTTTCAACAACTTAATTGGAGTCTCCTGTGGTAAATTAAATTGATTGGACATGATTTGGAAAGGCACACGTGTCTATATAAGGTCCCACAGTTGACAGTGCACGTCAGCGCAAAAACCAAGCCATGAGGTAGAAGGAATTGTCCGTAGAGCTCCGAGACAGGATTGTGTCGAGGCACAGATCTGGGGAAGGGTACCAACAATTTTCTGCAATATTGAAGGTCCCCAATAACACAGTGACCTCCATCATTCTTAAATGGAGCTGGCAGTCCGGTCAAACTGAGCAATCAGGGGAGAAGGGCCTTGGTCGGGGAGGTGACCAAGAACCCGATGGTCACTCTGACAGAGCTCCAGAGTTCCTCTGTGGAGATGGGAGAACCTTACAGAAGGACAACCATGTCGGCAGCACTCCACCAATCAGGCCTTTATGGTAGAGTGGCCAGATAGAAGCCACTCCTCAGTAAAGGCACATGACAGCCCGCTTGGAGTTTGCCAAAGGGCACCTAAAGGACACTCAGACAATGAGAAATAAGATTCTCTTGTCTAATGAAACCAAGATTGAACTACTGCTACAGAGCAAAGGTTCACCTTCCAACAGGACAACGACCCTAAGCACACAGCCAAGACAACGCATGAGTGGCTTTGGCTCAAGTCTCTGAATGTCCTTGAGTGGCCCATCCAGAGCCCTCACTTGAACCCAATCAAACATCGCTGGAGAGACCTGAAAATAGCTGTGCAGGGACGCTCCCCATCCAACCTGACAGAGCTTGAGAGGGTCTGCAGAGAAAAATGGGAGAAACTCCCCAAATACAGGTGTGCCAAGCTTGTAGCGTCATACCCAAGAAGACTCGATGCTGTAATCGCTGCCAAAGTTGCTTCAACAAAGTATTGAGTAAAGTGTCTGAATACTTATGTAAATGTGATTATTTCATTTTTCCCCCAAATATTTCTAAAACCTGTTTTTGATTTGTCATTATGGGGTATTGTGTGTAGATTGATGAGGAAAACATATTAAAATCATTTTAGAATAAGGCCGTAACGTATCAAAATGTGGAAAAAGTCAAGGGATCTGAACACTTTCCAAATGCACTGTATGTACATGTACAGTATATGCTCTAGGGATAAAAGTATTGTTTGGATAACCTTACTATTATGTATTGATTTTTATCTTAAATTTATTCACTCTTTATGCGATGCGCACTGCAGAGAACACTGGAAGAATTATCACTGAATAATTACAGTGAATTATTGTAATGTTGGTTTGTGTCAATTAATCCCATAAGGGATGGGTTACCAACTGTCAATTTGACACAAATACAATATTCATTCATTCATCCATTGTCACGCTCGTCTGATGAAGAAGGAGTGGACCAAGGTGCAGCGTCGTGAGCGTACATTTTCTCTTTTATTCGAAATGACGCCGACAAAACAAAAAACAATACAAAACAAACTGTGAAGCTAAAGGCTATGTGCCCTAAACAAAGTCAACTTCCCACAAAGACAGGTGGGAAAAAGGGATACCTAAGTATGGTTCTCAATCAGAGACAACGATAGACAGCTGCCTCTGATTGAGAACCACACCCGGCCAAACACAAAGAAATAGAAAACATAGAAATAAAGAAACTAGAATGCCCACCCTGGCCTAACCAAAATAGAGAATAAAAGCCTCTCTATGGCCAGGGCGTGACATCCATCAAGCATTTCACACATATTATCCAGATACTGACTGTTAGAACTTTGTGGTCTATAGCAGCTTTATGCGAGGCAGATGAACCTGTACCCATATTACTTCAACAGAATTTAATATGAGATCCTCTCTAAGCTTTAGAGGAATGTGGTTCTGAATATAGACCGCAACACCGCCCCCATTGGCATTTCTGTCTTTTCGGCAGATGTTATAACCATGTATTGCTAGAGATATAATATGAATGTCATCTGTTACAAGCAAGTTATTGACTTCATGAACTATGGGCTATTTTTAGCACTTTTCTGGGTTGCTTGATTGTTTTCTTGTTGTTGTTTCTTTGGTACTTTCTACCCCTTTTTCGTGACATCCAATTGGTAGTTACAGTCTTGTCTCATCGCTGAAACTCCCGCACGGACTCGGGAGAGGTGAGGGTCGAGAGCCATGCGTCCTCCGAAACACGACCCCGCCAAGCCGCACTGCTTCTTGACACACTTAACCCGGAAGCCAGCCGCACCAATGTGTCGGAGGAAACACAGTACAGCTGGTAACCGAAGCCAGCATGCATGCGCCCGGCCGCCACAAGGAGTCGCTAGAGCACGATGGGACAAGGACATCCCAGCCGGCCAAACCCTCCCCTAACCCGGACGTCGCTCAAACAATTGTGCACTGCCTCATGGGTTTCCTGGTCGCGGCCGGCTGCAACACAGCCCGGGTTTGAACCCGGATCTGTAGCGTCGCATCTAGCACTGCGATGCAGCGCCTTAGACCACTGCGCCACTCGTGAGGCCCTGCTTGATTGTTGTTATGCTTGACTGGGAAGATTATCAGAAGTATACTTGCTCATGTTATTTATATTGGAGCTGATAGTGTACGGTGAGCTGCACACAGTGGACTTCCTACTAGGGCACACTGCCTCAGTGCTAACAATGTAACTCTGCTTCATATACACATGATTACTGCATACAATAGCTGTACAATCAACAGAGGTATTCAGGGCAGTTATGGGGACATGAATTAAGTTACTTACATTGTGTCTGCCAACGCCCCTGGGATAATGTACATTTGATGCAGCATTATGACAACTCAGCGTCACAATGGTAGGGTTTAACTGAGCTGGTCTTGGGTCATTGATAAGTAATTGTCTCAACCAGTGGCGATTTTAGCATGTACAGTACCAGTCAAAAGTTTGGACACACCTACTCATTCCAGGGTTTTTTTGTACATTGTAGAATAATAGTGAAGACATTAAAACTATGAAATAACACATATGGAATCATGTAGTAACCAAAAAAGTGTAAAAAAATGTTAAATATATTTCATATTTGAGATTCTTCAAAGTAGCCACCCTTTGCCTTGATGACAGCTTTGCACACTCTTGGCATTCTCTCAACCAGCTTCACCTGGAATGCCTTTCCAACAGTTTTGAAGGAGTTCCCACATATGCTGAGAACTTACTGGCTGCTTTTCCTTCACTCTGCGGTCCAACTCATCCCAAACCATCTCAATTGGGTTGAGGTCGGGTGATTGTGGAGGCCAGGTCATCTGATGCAGCACTCCATCACTCTCTTTCTTGGTCAAATAGCCCTTATACAGTCTGGAGGGTCATTGTCCTGTTGAAAAACAAATGATAGTCCCACTAAATGCAAACCAGGTGGGATGGCGTATCGCTGCAGAATGCTGTGGTAGCCATGCTGGTTAACTGTGCCTTGAATTCTAATGAAATCACAGACAGTGCACTTGAAGAAACTTTCAAAGTTATTTAAATTTTCTGCATTGACTGACCTTCATGTCTTAATGGATCGTACCCTTTTTTTTCAATATTCGCCCAAAATTACATACCCAAATCGAACTGTCTGTAGCTCCGAATTGGTCAATTGATACATTTTCAAGTACATAACTTTAGAGAACATTCAAAAATACTATGGTAATAAAACATTTAAGATTACACACTCCCAGGAATGTCATACATGATGGACCATTAGCTTATACACTAACATTCACAGGTCTAGATGTCCAGTTGGGTGTGGAGCCAGAGACAGCAGTTGGGTCAAACTGTAGACCCCAGTTCCTACATTTGAACATAAAAATTATTTTTATCAAACAAAACTATGCTACATTTTATCTCTGGGACCCTCAGGATGACAAATCAGAGCAAGATTACTGAATGTAATTAAAATGATTTAGCTACAGAGGTGAATGTATCAAACCAGTTGCCGTGATAAGTGTTTTGTTGTTGTGCACTCTCCTCAAACAATAGCATGATATATTTTCACTGTAATAGCTACTGTTAATTGATCTTGATCTTTTACCAAATAGGGCGATCTTCTGTATACAACCCCTACCTTGTCACAACACAACTGATTGGCTTAATTATATTAAGAAGGAAAGCAATTCCACAAATCAACAAGGCACACCTGTTAATTGAAATTCATTCCAGGTGACTACCTCATGAAGCTGGTTGAGAGAATGTCAACCGTGTGCAAAGCTGTCAAGGCAAAGGGTGGCTACTTTGAAGAATCTCAAATATAAAATATATTCTGATTTGTTTAACAGTTTTTTGGTTACTACATGATTCCATGTGTCCAAACTTTTGACTGGTACTATATATATATATAGTTTTTTGTTAGAAAGGTGGGGCTCAAAATGACAGGTCACCACTGGTCTCAACGCAGCCTTGAAATGTGTTAACAGAGTCCAGGAGCCAAGATGATTAGGATGGACTCCATCATTCCTGTAGAGTATCTTCTGTTTCCAGAAGGTGTCAGATTTATCAATAAAAGTGATTCCAACAGAGCTACAGTAGCCTGCTGAACCTTTCACACCCGAGGCCCAACGATGTTACCGGACCTGAAATGGTTGGCTGCTATTTGTAATCTCTCAATGCTCGAATCAGTTCTTTAAAATCAATTTTCAGAAGTTCCGAGCTAGGCCTCCTGATATCTTTATTTAAGACACAAACAAGCTTCTTACCAGACTACCTTTTCAAATACACATTGAAATGTTGCCTACACGTTTTGTGGTCTAATAGGAATAAGTAACTCCCCATTGCTGACCAATACTTACCCAATACTTACCTATAATAGGGCTAATAACTCGCTATAACAAAGAATATCAACAAACGTGCACAAGCGCGGCTCTGCGACCTGAACTGATCTGAGAAGCGCATTCAATCGTGGGTGATTGAAAGACCGCTCGTGGGCTTCCTGTCAACATTATCTTACTCTGTTGCTCTCTGGCTCTGCCTAGAACAATATCACAGACTCAATCTTGAACAATTAGATTCGTTTTGGTTTGTTCCATTGAAAAGGGGCTGATATCATTTTGATTTGATCATAGAGAAAAAACGTTGATCTATAGTGCAAACTAATAGGGCGAACTCATTGAAGCTCAATCTCTTGCGTCTCTGCGCAGCCTGGCATTTCTTCTGCACGGCTGTCCTGGAGGAGGTGCGCAGTTTAGAGGGAACATTGCTAATAAATCCACGGTGGGAATTCAACAATTTCTTCTGTTTATTATCAAACGAATTAATTATTGTACTTAATTTGTAATTATGCAACAATATTCCAAACTTGTTCAGCATCATCTAGTCCAGATATAGCGTGATTCCACTATTTGTATCCGTTGGCCTCGCTTTCAAACGAGGGACTTTTATTTTGAAAGTAAACTGCAAATTCCACTTGCTGCTAATCATTAAAGTGGCTAGCTTCATAGGTAGGGACATGCGGGTACCAGGTCCGCATTCAGCAGGACAGACACAACGTTGGCCAACGTTCAGATAGAAATGTGTTATGTAGAACAATCATGCCTCTAATTCTAAGGAATCATGTCTGTTCTTTTCTATCTGCAACGTTCCAAAACGGTTTTGTATTGAACATAGCCATATACACAACATACTATACGAACCGCGCTTTGCTCATCGCTTATCTGTCCGCAAAGCCTCCGCAAATGAAATCGTGTGGTGGGCGGGGTCGGCCCGGCAAGGGGCTTCTCTGTTAGGTGGGAGATGGGTATGAGTTACCCAGCTCCCTAAACTCAGTAGTTTAGTTGGAATTGAGAAGCGAGACATGAAAATGAGAAATATGGAATTCCCTAACAAAAAGCGTTGATTTTGCTCAATTTGATCAACATTGAAGAATCCATTTACCCATCTCCATTTGGCTGAATTGGGAAAAGAGCTACTTTACTATTGCGCGTTTATGCATCTACATTTGCATAGCTGCATCGCTGAACTATTTTAAACTACTGTCAAAGTAGCCACATTGGAGTGAAGCGCTCGCTCAATACGGTAAGTCATCTCTTTTTTTGGTGTTACTAACTAGTTTTCCATCCAACTTTACTCTCACTTTTCTGAGAGTAAAGTACCTGTTGGATAAAAAAAATGTAATGCCAGGCCTGATGGAAACAGCAAATTTGTAAAAAGGTCGACAAAGCAAAAATCACTAGACAAAGTGTTTTTTTGTTGGTTTTTTTGCCTGTAAAATTTGTGAAAAATGGCGGTGGAAATTCCTTTATGCGCAAATATTGATATAAGTATGATATCGAAGTAAAATGTGGAGTTTCGCAATGATGTTGATATTGTGTGTTCCTCCCACTACGACTCGAGAAAGCATGCAGTTTAGGCTACCGATTAAATAAATTATGATTAACTTCACAGGGTGGTGAAAGTGCACAGTGATGAGCTTGACCCTATTGAAGATAGAATCTTATGGCAGGGATGTTACTCGTTCTGAACGTTAAAATGCATTGGTTGTGGAAATAAGGAATCTTTCATATCAGCAATAAAAAAAATTGTCAAGAAACCAAAAGGTTAAATTACTACACACCTTTTATAGGGTTCCCACACCGACATATTTCCATGTTATAGCGCTTATTTACAGAAGACAGATGCGTACCTGTGCTAATTAGCTATCTGCGTCTCCGAACACCTGTGTGTAAACGGAAGACAGAAACCACAAAACTGTCGGCTGCAACTGATAGCACCGGTTAAAACAGTGTATATTTAGCATTTGTGAAATTATTTTGATGTGATATTATTTTGATGTGGTATAGTGCTTTATGTTTCTAAAACCGTACCACAATTGACAATCGATTCACGTTTAGATGGAGTATTTGGCTGTCTGAGCCAATTCTTCTCTATACAGAACATGTAAAGTCCTTTGACTATAAGGAGTAATGTTAGGCTCCTTTAGTCCACTGGGCTAGGTGACATGATGATTGATGCTTGGCTGCCTTTGACAAATAAAAATAATCTCACTCTTGTCCATAATAAATCTCATCATGTAGGCTATACACGCACTGTATCTGCGAGCTGTTGGCTAGAGCGCATGTGCCAAGACCATATAACACAAAATTGTTACTGAAAAAAAACATCAGTAGAGTTGAAAATGTCATGGAAAGTTGTATTTTTTTTAACTAGTGGTAGTGGGGAATTTAACCACAAAAGTTATTTTTATGTGCACTACTTCATCATGCACAGTCAGTTTGATGTAAACACCCCTCTGGTGAGAAAATGCTCATATTGGTTTTGGTATTTGGTATTTTATTAGGATCTCCATTAGACGTTGGGAAAGCAGCAGCTATTCTTCCTGGGGTCCACACAAAGAATAAAACAGAACATTAGTAGACAAGAACAGCTCAAGAACATAACTACATTAATTTTAAAAAGGCACATGTAGCCTACATATCAACGCATACACACAAACTATCTAGGTCAAATAGGGGAGAGGCATTGTGCCATGTGTTGCTTTAACTGTTTTTTTTAAAACCAGGTTTGCTGTTCATTTGAGCAATATGAGATTTAACAGAATTCCATGCAATAATGGTTCTATATAATACTGTACCCTTTCTTGAATTTCTTCTGGATTTGGGGACTGTGAAAAGACTCCTGGTGGCATGTCTGGTGGGGTAAGTGTGTGTGTAAGAGCTGTGTGTAAATTGACTATGCAAACAATTTGGTATTTTCAACACATTGTTTCTTATAAAGAGAAGTGATGCAGTCAGTCTCTCCTAAACTCTCAGCCAAGAGAGACTGGCATGCATAGTACAGTATTTATATTAGTCCTCTGATATTTTAACCACCTGTTTTAAGCAGATTTTAGAATATACACATGAAAATCTCTCGCCAATTGGAAAGATACTGTAGTTCCAGCACAACCTAGGTTATCTTTAAACACCTGCAATTACATAGCCATATCTATAACTAACATGAGAGGACGTTTTAAAATCAGAGTTCTTTGTATCTCTTCTTACTCGTGGTCGATTCCAGCATTATGGGCTTTACATTTGCATGCAAAATCAAAACTTGAATTTCTCATAGAATGGACATACAAAATAACAATGCAACTTTTGATGTGTGTGTCTATACCCCTTGGAGGGGAGTGTATACCACAAAAAGCAGACTTGTAAATATTGACATTTTGGGGAAGTAAAGCAAATAAGAAGTGTTACGGATGTTAGGCTACATGAAAGGGGCACGCTTTTTGAGGAGACATATTAGCAAAAGTCTGAGTTTGTATGTCTTAAGTCAAAACAGGGATTGACATTTTGAAGGAAAGACTTGGTTGAACACAAAAACTATCATTTTTAAAGAGTTTCATTTCCATTATTACTTTAGAGAGGAAAAACAATTTATGGACGTTACACCCTCCGTTATGGACGTTACACCCTCCGTTGTGGACGTTACACCCTCCGTTGTGGATGTTAGGGTCTGAAATAGACATTTAATAACATCTAAAAAAAAATCTGGATCATAGCACAATTGTTGTACTGTAATTTTCAATGTTTTTAAAATATCAGCAGAAGGCACTTAGGATTGCATATTTACAGATAGCCTGAATAGTATGCAAGGCCAGGCACCACACCCTAATAGTATAGTAGGGGTGCTGAGGGTGCTGTAGCACCCCCTGACAAATTTGAATGAAAAATATATATTAATAAGAAATCTATATAATTTTAAAGTAGTGCACTGGGCCTTTACTAGTATTAGTGGACCGATTTAGACGTCTGTAGTGCAGGCAAAAAAATGTTCTGTAAAACTTTCTCTTTGCTATTGTCATTCTAATGGAACCCAGGAAGAACAAAATCCTATCCTCAAACATTTACATCAAAGGGTACAAATCTATGGGCAAAAACACAAAATATTCACATGAAATTCTCGATCAAATAACATGGCATTTGCAAAGTATTTCAAGAAACTGGAAAACATATATAAAGCAAGTATTTTTATATTCGACAAGTATTATCAGATTAACTGTTTTGTACAGATAATTTTCAGACTCAAGTTACAAATGCTGGTTAACACTCAAATACACTGCTCAAAAAAATAAAGGGAACACTTAAACAACACAATGTAACTCCAAGTCAATCACACTTCTGTGAAATCAAACTGTCCACTTAGGAAGCAACACTGATTGACAATAAATTTCACATGCTGTTGTGCAAATGGAATAGACAACAGGTGGAAATTATAGGCAATTAGCAAGACACCCCCAATAAAGGAGTGGTTCTGCAGGTGGTGACCACAGACCACTTCTCAGTTCCTATGCTTCCTGGCTGATGTTTTGGTCACTTTGGAATGCTGGCGGTGCTTTCACTCTAGTGGTAGCATGAGACGGAGTCTACAACCCACACAAGTGGCTCAGGTAGTGCAGCTCATCCAGGATGGCACATCAATGCGAGCTGTGGCAAGAAGGTTTGCTGTGTCTGTCAGCGTAGTGTCCAGAGCATGGAGGCGCTACCAGGAGACAGGCCAGTACATCAGGAGACGTGGAGGAGGCCGTAGGAGGGCAACAACCCAGCAGCAGGACCGCTACCTTCGCCTTTGTGCAAGGAGGAGCAGGAGGAGCACTGCCAGAGCCCTGCAAAATGACCTCCAGTAGGCCACAAATGTGCATGTGTCTGCTCAAACGGTCAGAAACAGACTCCATGAGGGTGGTATGAGGGCCCGACATCCACAGGTGGGGGTTGTGCTTACAGCCCAACACCGTGCAGGACGTTTGGCATTTGCCAGAGAACACCAAGATTGGCAAATTCGCCACTGGCGCCCTGTGCTCTTCACAGATGAAAGCAGGTTCACACTGAGCACGTGACAGACGTGACAGAGTCTGGAGACGCCGTGGAGAACGTTCTGCTGCCTGCAACATCCTCCAGCATGACCGGTTTGGCGGTGGGTCAGTCATGGTGTGTGGTGGCATTTCTTTGGGGGGCCGCACAGCCCTCCATGTGCTCGCCAGAGGTAGCCTGACTGCCATGAGGTACCGAGATGAGATCCTCAGACCCCTTGTGAGACCATATGCTGGTGCGGTTGGCCCTGGGTTCCTCCTAATGCAGGACAATGCTAGACCTCATGTGGCTGGAGTGTGTCAGCAGTTCCTGCAAGAGGAAGGCATTGATGCTATGGACTGGCCCGCCCGTTCCCCAGACCTGAATCCAATTGAGCACATCTGGGACATCATGTCTCGCTCCATCCACCAATGCCACGTTGCACCACAGACTGTCCACAGACTGTCCACCACAGACTGTCCAGACCTGGACTAAAGCGGATGCTTTAGTCCAGGTCTGGGAGGAGATCCCTCAGGAGACCATCCGCCACCTCATCAGGAGCATGCCCAGGCGTTGTAGGGAGGTCATACAGGCACGTGGAGGCCACACACACTACTGAGCCTCATTGTGACTTGTTTAAGGACATTACATCAAAGTTGGATCAGCCTGTAGTGTGGTTTTCCACTTTAATTTTGAGTGTGACTCCAAATCCAGACCTCCATGGGTTGATACATTTGATTTCCATTGATAATTTGTGTGTGATTTTGTTGTCAGCACATTCAACTATGTAAAGAAAAAAGTATTTAATAAGAATATTTCATTCATTCAGATCTAGGGTGTGTTATTTTAGTGTTCCCTTTATTTTTTTGAGCAGTGTATATTTAGTTGAAACATTTTCACAAAAGTCCTGTATTAGCAGACCAATGTACCCCCACCCCCAAACTACTTCCTACAGCTATGCCTAATAGGTTATTTATTTATATTTTCCAGTTGAATTAAGACACAAATATAATACAAAAAAATATGATTTTTCTTCTGACATATTGTAACAAAATATGCAAATGAGGAAATATACATGTGCCTATACTGCCAATCCACTTTTCTGGACACTAGATCAATTCAGTATATTTGAGGGGTCTTTCATTTAAAAAAGACATTCCAGGACTTCAGAGGCCTCCCGAGGCACTGCATCATTACCGGTGGCGCACAATTGGCCCAGCGTCATCTGAGTTAGGGGAGGGTCTGGCCGGGGGGGGGCTTTACTTGGCTCATCGCGCTCTAGCGACTCCTTGTGGGGGGTAAAAATTACAACAAGCAAACACAATGTGGTTAATGCACAAGCTTCTGAAGCAAACAAATAATACATCAATATCCATCAGATCCACAACCATAATGGATGTTATAACACTGAAAAAGAATAGGCCTACTGGCAAAGAAAATAGAAACCAATTGTAGATTATTTAAGATCTAACCCTTTTTTAAATTTATTTTTGCCTAAAATGACACCCAAATCTAACTGCCTGTAGCTCAGGACCTGAAGCAAGGATATGCATATTCTTGATACCGTTTGAAAAGAAACACTTTGAAATTTGTTGAAATGTGAAGTGAATGTAGGAGAACATAACACATTAGATCTGGTAAAAGAAAATACAAACAAAAAAAACGTGTTGTTTTGTTTTGTTCAATCTTTGAAATGCAAGAGAAAGGCCATAATATAATATTGCAGTTTAGGTGCAATTTAGATTTTGGCCACTAGATGGCAACAGTGTGTGTGCAAAGTTTCAGATTGATCCAGTGAAGCATTGCAATACTGCACATTATTTTGTATCAAGTCTGCCCAAATATGCCGAATTGGTCAGTTGATACATTTTCAAGTACGTAACTATAGAGGACATACATTTTGTATTACCATATCATTTTTGTAATTTTACACACTCCCAGGAATGTCATAAATGATGGATCATTAGCTTATACACTAACTTTCACACATCTAGATGGCGGGGTGGGTGTGGAGCCAGAGAGGGCAGGGGTTCAAACTGTAGAACCCATTACCTACATTTAAACATAATTTTTTATCTCTGGGACCCTCAAGATGACATCAGAGCAAGATTACTGAATGTAAAGTTGAAGTCGGAAGTTTACATACACTTAGGTTGGAGCCATTAAAACTCGTTTTTCAACCACTCCACAAATTTCTTGTTAATAAACTATAGTTTTGGCAAGTTGTTTAGGACATCTACTTTGTGCATGACACAAGTAATTTTTCCAACAATTGTTTACAGACAGATTATTTCACTTATAATTCACTGTATCACAATTCCAGTGGGTCAGAAGTTTACATACACTACGTTGACTGTGCCTTTAAACAGCATGGACAATTCCAGAAAATTATGTCATGGCTTTAGAAGCTTCTGATTGTCTGATTGACATAATTTGAGTCAATTGGAGGTGTACCTGTGGATGTATTTCAAGGCCTGTCTTCAAACTCAGTGCCTCTTTACTTGACATAATGGGAAAATCAAAAGAAATCAGCCAAGACTTCCGAAAAAAAATTCTAGACCTCCACAAGTCTGGTTCATCCTTGGGAGCAATTTCCAAACGCCGGAAGGTACCACGTTCACCTGTACAAACAATAGTACGCAAGTATAAACACCATGGAACTAGGCAA
The DNA here is from genome assembly GCF_016432855.1 of Salvelinus namaycush. NCBI lineage: Eukaryota > Metazoa > Chordata > Actinopteri > Salmoniformes > Salmonidae > Salvelinus > Salvelinus namaycush. The sequence goes on from NC_052307.1 coordinate 33,874,072, forward strand.
CCGTCATATCGCTCAGGAAGGAGATGTGTTGTGTCAATTACAACAATACTGAATGAACACTTATTTTAACTTAATATAATACATCAATAAAATCAATTTAGCCTCCAATAAATAATGAAACATGTTCAATTTGGTTTAAATAATGCAAAAACAAAGTGTTGGAGAAGAAAGTAAAAGTGCAATATGTGCCATGTAAGAAAGCTAACGTTTAAGTTCCTTGCTCAGAACATGAGAACATATGAAAGCCTGTGGTTCCTTTTAACATGAGTCTTCAATATTCCCAGGTAAGAAGTTTTAGGTTGTAGTTATTATAGGAATTATAGGACTATTTCTCTCTATACCATTTGTATTTCATTAACCTTTGACTATTGGATGTTCTTATAGGCACTTTAGTATTGCCAGTGTAACAGTATAGCTTCCATCCCTCTCCTCGCTCCTACCTGGGCTCGAACTAGGAACACAACGACAACAGCCACCCTCGAAGCAGCGTTACCCATGCAGAGCAAGGGGAATAACTACTCCAAGTCTCAGAGCGAGTGATGTTTGAAACGCTGTTAGCGCGCACCCCGCTAACTAGCTAGCCATTTTACATCGGTTACACCAGCCTAATCTCGGGAGTTGATAGGCTTGAAGCACAGCGAAGAGCTTCTGGCAAAATGCACGAAAGTGCTGTTTGAATGACTGCTTACGAGCCTGCTGCTGCCTACCATCGCTCAGTCAGACTGCTCTATCAAATCATAGACTTAGTTATAACATAATAACACACAGAAATACGAGCCTTAGGTCATTAATATGGTCGAATCCGGAAACTATCATCTCGAAAACAAGACGTTCCGTATTTTATCTAACGGGTGACATCCATAAGTCTAAATATTCCTGTTACATTGCACAACCTTCAATGTTATGTCATAATTACGTAAAATTCTGGCAAATTAGGCGGCCCAAACTGTTGCATATACACTGACTCTGCGTGCAATGAACGCAAGAGAAGTGACACAATTTCACCTGGTTAATATTGCCTGCTAACCTGGATTTCTTTTAGCTAAATATGCAGGTTTAAAAATATATACTTCTGTGTATTGATTTTAAGAAAGGCATTATGGTTAGGTACACATTGGAGCAACGATATGCACCGCATCGATTATATGCAACGCAGGACACGCTAGATAAACTAGTAATATCATCAACCATGTGTAGTTAACTAGTGATTATGATTGATTGATTGTTTTTCATAAAATAAGTTTAATGCTAATTAGCAACTTACCTTGGCTTCTACTGCATTCGCGTAACAGGCAGGCTCCTCGTGGAGTGCAATGTAATCAGGTGGTTAGAGCGTTAGACTAGTTAACTGTAAGGCTGCAAGATTGAATCCCCCGAGCTGACAAGGTAAAAATCTGTCATTCTGCCCCTGAACCAGGCAGTTAACCCACCGTTCCTAGGCCGTCATTGAAAATAAGCATGTGTGCTTACCTGACTTGCCTAGTTAAATAAAGATGTTAAAAATCGGCCAAATCGGTGTCCAAAAATACAGATTTCCGATTGTTATGAAAACTTGAAATTGGCCCTAATTAATCAGCCATTCCGATTAATCGGTCGACCTCTAATAGAGACAAAGTAGAGTCGCAATTCAACGGCTCAGACACGAGAGGTATGTGGCAAGGTCTACAGTCAATCACGGATTACAAAAAGAAAACCAGCCCCGTCGCGGTCTAGGATGTCTTGCTCCCAGACAGACTAAACAACTTCTTTGCCTGCTTTGAGGACAATGCAGTGCCACTGACACGGGCCGTTACCAAAACCTGCGGACTCTCCTTCACTGCAGCCGACGTGAGTAAAACATTTAAACGTGTTAACCCTCGCAAGGCTGCAGGCCCAGATGGCATCCCCAGCCGCGTCCTCAGAGCATGCGCAGACCAGCTGGCTGGTATGTTTACGGACATATTCAATCAATCCTTATCCCAGTCTGCTGTCCCCACATGCTTCAAGAGGGCCACCATTGTTCCTGTTCCCAAGAAAGCTAAGGTAACTGAGCTAAACGACTACCGCTCCGTAGCACTCACTTCCGTCATCATGAAGTGCTTTTAGAGACTAGTGAAGGACCATATCACCTCCACCCTACCTGACACCCTAGACCCACTCCAATTTGCTTACCGCCCCAAAAGGTCCACAGACGACGCAATCACAACCACACTGCACACAGCCCTAACCCATCTGGACAAGAAGAATACCTATGTGAGAATGCTGTTCATCGACTACAGCTCAGCATTTAACACCATAGTACCCTCCAAACTCGTCATCAAGCTCGAGACCCTGGGTCTCGACCCCGCCCTGTGCAACTGGGTCCTGGACTTCCTGACGGGCCGTCCCCAAGTGGTGAGGGTAGGTAACAACATCTCCACTCCGCTGATCCTCAACACTGGGGCCCCACAAGGGTGCGTTTTGAGCCCTCTCCTGTACTCCCTGTGAGGTGAGGGCCCTTGGAGTGTGGTGTCAGGAAAATAACCTCACACTCAACGTCAACAAAACAAAGGAGATGATCGTGGACTTCAGGCAACAGCAGAGGGAGCACCCCCCTATCCACATCGACGGGACAGTAGTGGAGAGGATAGTAAGTTTTAAGTTCCTCGGCGTATACAGTACATCACGGACAAACTGAATTGGTCCACCCACACAGACAGCGTGGTGAACCTCAGGAGGCTGAAGAAATTCGACTTGTCACCAAAAGCACTCACAAACTTTTACAGATGCACAATCGAGAGCATCCTGTCGGGCTGTATCACAGCCTGGTACGGCACCTGCTCCGCCCACAACCGTAAGGCTCTCCAGAGGGTAGTGAGGTCTGCACAACGCATCACCGGGGGCAAACTACCTGCCCTCCAGGACACCTACACCACCGGATGTCACAGGAAGGCTATAAAGATCATCAAGGACAACAACCACCTGAACCACTGCCTGTACACCCCGCTATCATCCAGAAGGCGAGGTCAGTACAGGTGCATCAAAGCAGGGACTGAGAGACTGAAAAACAACCTCTATCTCAAGGCCATCAGACTGTTAAACAGCCATCACTAACATTGAGTGGCTGCTGCCAACATACTGACTCAACTCCAGCCACTTTAATAATGGAAAAATTGATGGAAAAAATGTATCACTAGCCACTTTAAACAATGCCACTTCATATAATGTTTACATACCCTACATTACTCATCTCATATGTATATACTGTACTCGATACCATCTACTGCATCTTGCCTATGCCGTTCTGTACCATCACTCATTCATATATTTTTATGTACATATTCTTCATTCCTTTACACTTGTGTGTATAAGGTAGTAGTTGTGGAATTGTTAGGTTAGATTACTCGTTGGTTATTACTGCATTGTCGGAACTAGAAGCACAAGCATTTCGCTACGCTCGCATTAACATCTGCTAACCATGTGTATGTGACAAATAAAATTTGATTTGATTTGAAGCCTGCCACACACACACTATACGATACATTTATTAAACATAAGAATGAGTGTGAGTTTTTGTCACAACCCGTTTCGTGGGAAGTGACAAAGAGCTCTTATAGGACCAATAATAATAATAATCAATGATTTTGCTCTTTATTTAGCCATCTTACATATAAAACCTTATTTGTTCATCAAAAATGTTTGAATAATTCACCACAGGTTAATGAGAAGGGTGTTCTTGAAAGGATGTACATAACTCTGCAATGTTGGTTTGTATTGGAGAGAGTCTGTCTTAAATCATTTTTCACACACAGTCTGTGCCTGTATTTAGTTTTCAGGTTAGTGAGGGCCGAGAATCCACTCTCACATAGGTACGTGTTTGCAAATGACATCAGTGTCTTAACAGTGTGATTTGCCAAGGCAAGAAACTCTGATCGCAGACCAATCCAGAAATCTGGCATTGGCTTCTGATTAAATTCAATTTTCACAGAACCACATGTTGCAATTTCGATGAGGCTCTCTTGTTCAGATATCAGTAAGTGGACTGGAGGCAGGGCATGTAAGAGATAACGAATCCAGTTGTTTGTGTCTTCTGTTTCGGGAAAGTACCTGCGTAATTGCGCACCCAGCTCACTCAGGTGCTTCGCTATATCACATTTTACAATGTAAGCTTGAATTCATTTGCACACACAAAAATCATACAATGATGGAAAGACCTGTGGGTTGTCCTTGTTAATGCAGACAGAGAAGAGCTCCAACTTCTTAATCATAGCCTCAATTTTATCCCGCACATTGAATATAGTTGCAGAGTCCCTGTAATCCTAGATTCAGATCATTTAGGCGAGAAAAGACATCACCCAGATAGGCCAGTCGTGTGAGAAACTCGTCATCATGCAAGTGGTCAGACAAGTGAAAATGATGGTCAGTAAAGAAAACTTTAAGCTCAACTCTCAATTAAAAAAAAAAAATGTGTCAACACTTTTCCCCTTGATAACCAGCGCACTTCTGTATGTTGTAAAAGCGTTACATGGTCGCTGCCCATATCATTGCATAGTGCAGAAAATACACGAGAGTTCAAGGGCCTTACTTTAACAAAGTTAACCATTTTCACTGTAGTATCCAAAACGTCTTTCAAGCTGTCAGGCATTCCCTTGGCATCAAGAGCCTCTCGGTGGATGCTGCAGTGTACCCAAATGGCGTCGGGAGCAACTGCTTGCACGCGCGTTACCACTCCACTATGTCTCCCTGTCATGACTTTTGCGCCATCAGTACAGATACCAACACATCTTGACCACCAAAGTCCAGTTGATGTCACAAAGCTGTCCAGTAAAAAATACCCTCTCATGTTGTCCTGGTTTCCAAAAGAGGATGTCTTTCTTAATTGACTCCCCATAAATGTAACGGACATATACCAGGAGCTGTGCCAGGCCTGCCAAGTCTGTTGACTCATCCAGCTGTTATGCATATAATTCACTGGCTTGTATGCGAAGCAGTAATTGTTTCAAAACATCTCCTGCCATGTCACTGATGCATCGTGAAACAGTGTTGTTTGATGAAGACATTGTCTGTATAATTTTTTTGGCCCTTTTCCCCCAGCATTGTCCCAGCCATATCTGCGGCAGCAGAAAAATTAAGTTCTGTTAATTATTTTACTTGGCAACCTGTATTTGACATTGTGTTGTTATTTCGCTGAACACTAGATGGTTTAATTATATTTTTGGAAGTGAAACAAGGCTACTCAGGCGAGGGGAAAAAAACTCACCCAAATGTATAGCCCCGTTGGAAAATATAAATGTACTGTTTGAAAATGTGAAGAATTGTATTTTTAATGTGAATCACATTTTTATTTGGCGTACCCCCAGACGGCATTACATACACCAGTTTGGGAATACCTGCCGTAGATGTTAAAACCTTGATGAAAGTTAGTTTTGCAGAGAAGGTTTCAAGATAATACGATGTAAGGTGCATGTTTTACTAAAGCTTTTCCTAAAAAACGTTATGGTTATTAGTCTACATTGCCTGTCCCAGTCAGCCGCTATCTTTAAAAGACTGTAGAAACACAAACAAAACTCAAGACCCTTCAATTTGGTCTATATTGCTTCTTTAACAGCGCACCTTCACCACTAATATGGGACAGCTGTGAGTGGAAAAACAAACTCTGTGAGCCCTTTCTAAAAGCCATGAAATGTGATTGACTGAAAATACTTTTTTGAGACTTGGCAACCTACTCTAGCCTAATGGACCAAATTCATACAATTTCCTACTTTTCAAATAAAGCTTTAACTCCAACATATAGACCTTAAAGGTGCAGTGCAGTCAAAGGCACGATTGTCCTGTGTTTTATATACTGAACAAAAATATAAAAGCAACTTGTAAAGTTTTAGTCCCATGTTTCGTGAGCTGAAATAAAAGATCCCAGAAATGTCCCAAAGTTTATTTCTCTGCAATTTTTGTGCACAAATCTGCGTACAGTGCATTCATTTTGTTTACGTTCAAACATGTTTCTAAAATGAATTAAATAAAATGTCCTCATCAATCGACACGCAATACCCCATAGTAACAAAGTGAATACAGGTTTTTTTTTTTTTACTTTAAAAACAGAAGTATTCAGACACTTTGCTATGAGACTCGAAATTGAGCTCCAGTGCATCCTGTTTCCATTGGTCATCCTTGAAATGTTTCTACATCTTGATTGGAGTCCAACTCTCGTAAATTCAATTGAGTGGACATTATTTGGAAAGGCACACACCCGTCTATATAAGGTCCCACAGTTGACAGTGCATGTCAGAGCAAACACCAAGCCCTGAGGTTAAAGGAATTGTCCGTAGAGCTCTGAGACAAGATTGTGTCGGGGCACAGATCTGAAGAAGGGTACCAAAAAATGTATGCAGCATTGATGGTCCCCAAGAACAGAGTGGCCATCATTCTGAAGTAGAAGAGGTTTGGAACCACCAAGTCTCTTCCTAGAGCTGGACCACCAGCCAAACTGAGCAATTGGGGGAGATGGCCTTGGTCAGGGAGGTGACCAAGAACCCGATGGTCACTCTGACACAGCTTCAGAGTTTCTCTGTGGAAATGGTAGAACCTTCCAGAACTCTAATAAAATTGTATTTGTCACATACACATGGTTAGCAGATGTTAATGTGAGTGTAGTGAAATGCTTGTGCTTCTAGTTCCGACAATGCAGTAATATCTAACAAGTAATCTAACAATTTCACAACAACTACCTTATACACACAAGTGTAAAGGAATGAATAAGAATATGTACATAAAAATATATGGATGAGCGATGGCCGAGTGGCATAGGCAAGATGCAGTAGATGGTATAGAGTACAGTATATACGTACATATGAGATGAGTAATGTAGGGTATGTAAACATTATAAAGTGGCATTGTTTAAAGTGGCTAGTGATACATTTATTACATCCAATTTTTAATTATTAAAGTGGCTAGAGATGAGTCAGTATGTTGGCAGCAGCCACTCAATGTTAGTGATGGCTGTTTAACAGTCTGATGTTCTTGAGATAGCTGTTTTTCAGTCTCTCGTTCCCGGCTTTGATGCACCTGTACCGACCTCGCCTTCTGGATGATAGCGGGGGGGAACAGGCTGTGGCTCGGGTGGTTGTTGTCCTTGATGATCTTTTTGGCCTTCCTGTGACATCGGGTGGTGTAGGTGTCCTGGAGGGCAGGTAGTTTGCCCCCGGTGATGCGTTGTGCAGACCTCATTACCCTCTGGAGCAGCCCTACAGGATGCTCTCGATTGTGCATCTGTAAAAGTTTGAGTGTTTTTGGTGACAAGCCGAATTTCTTCAGCCTCCTGAGGTTGAAGAGGTGCTGCTGCGCCTTCTTCACCACGCTGTCTGTGTGGGTGGACCATTTCAGTTTGTCCGTGATGTGTATGCCAAGGAACTTAAAACTTTCCACCTTCTCCACTACTGTCCCGTCAATGTGGATAGGGGGCTGCTCCCTCTGCTGTTTCCTGAAGTCCACAATCATCTCCTTTGTTTTGTTGACATTGAATGTGAGGTTATTTTCCTGACACTGCACTCCGAGGGCCCTCACCTCCTTCCTGTAGGCGTCTCGTCGTTGTTGGTAATCAAGCCTACCACTGTAGTGTCGTCTGCAAACTTGATGATTGAGTTGGAGGCGTGCATGGCCACACAGTCATAGTTGAACAGGGAGTACAGGACAGGGCTGATAACGCACCCTTGTGGGGCCCCAGTGTTGAGGATCAGCGGGGTGGAGATGTTTCCTACTCTCACCACCTTGGGGCGGCCCGTCAGGAAGTCCAGGACCCAGTTGCACAGGGCGGGGTCGAGACCCAGGGTCTCGAGCTTAATGATGAGTTTGGAGGGTACTATGGTGTTAAATGCTGAGCTGTAGTCGATGAACAGCATTCTCACATAGGTATTCTTCTTGTACAGATGGGTTAGGGCAGTGTGGTTGCGATTGCGTCGTCTGTGGACCTATTGGCGCGGTAAGCAAATTGGAGTGGGTCTAGGGTGTCAGGTAGGGTGGAGGTGATATGGTCCTTGACTAGTCTCTCAAAGCACTTCATGATGACGGAAGTGAGTGCTACGGGGCGATAGTCATTTAGCTCAGTTACCTTAGCTTTCTTGGGAACAGGAACAATGGTGGCCCTCTTGAAGCATGTGGGGACAGCAGACTGGGATAAGGATTGATTGAATATGTCCGTAAACACACCAGGCAGCTGGTCTGTGCGTGCTCTGAGGACGTGGCAAGGGATGCCGTCTGGGCCGGCAGCTTTGCAAGGGTTAACCTCTCTAGGTTATGTGGGACGCTACCATCCCTCCTGGCCAACATCTGGTGAAATTGCAGAGCGCCAAATTCAAAAACAGAAATACTCATAATAAAAATTCATAAAACATACAAGTGTTATACATCGGCTTAAAGATTAACTTCTTGTTAATCCAACCGTTATGTCAGATTTCAAAAGGCTTTACGGCGAAAGCATACCATGCGATTATCTGAGGACAGCGCCCAGAACACAAAACATTACAAACAGTTACCAGCCAAGTAGAGGAGTAACAAAAGTCAGAAATAGCGATAAAATGAATCACTTACCTTTGATGATCTTCATATGGTTGCACTCACAAGACTTCCAGTTACACAATAAATGTTTGTTTTGTTCGATAAAGTCCCTCTTTATATCCAAAAACCACAGTTTTGTTGGCGCGTTTTGTTCAGTAATCCATTGGCTCAAAGGCAGTCACAACAGGCAGACGAAAAATCCCAAAAGTATCAGTAAAGTTCGTAGAAACATGTCAAACGATGTTTATAATCAATCCTCAGGTTGTTTTTTGTCATAATAATCAATATTTAAAAAAAAAACAAGAAAGGCGCAGCAAACAGCTCTGGGACTTCCCCAGGGTTCACTCACTCAGAGTGGTCTTACTCCCTAATTTTTCAGAATACAAGCCTGAAACAAGTTCTAAAGACTGTTGACATCTAGTGGAAGCCATAGGAAGTGCAATCTGAGTCCTAAGTCATTGGATACTGTATAGGCAGTCAATGGAAAACTACAAACATAAAAATAAAAAATAAACCCACTTCCTGGATGGATTTTTCTCAGGTTTTCGCCTGCCATATCAGTTCTTTTATACTCACAGACATTATTTTAACAGTTTTGGAAACTTTTGTGTTTTCTATCCAAATCTACCAATTATATGCATATCCTAGCTTCTGGGCCTAAGTAACAGGCAGTTTAATTTGGGCATGCATTTCATCCATAATTCCAAATGCTGCCACCTACCCTAGAGAAGTTAACACGTTTAAATGTTTTACTCACGTTGGCTGCAGTGAAGGAGAGCCCACAGGTTTTGGTAGCGGGCCGTGTCGGTGGCACTGTATTGTCCTCAAAGAGAGCAAAGAATTTGTTTAGTTTGTCTGGGAGCAAGACATCGTGGTCTGCGACGGGGCTGGTTTTCTTTTTGTAGTCCGTGATTGACTGTAGACCCTGCCACATACCTCTCGTGTCTGAGCCGTTGAATTGCGACTCTACTTTGTCTCTATACTGATGCGTAGCTTGTTTGATTGCCTTGCAGTGGGAATAGCTACACTGTTTGTATTCGGTCATGTTTCTGGTCACCTTGCCCTGATTAAAAGCAGTGGTTCACTCTTTTAGTTTTGCGTGAATGCTGCCATAAATCGATGGTTTCTGGTTGGGGAAGGTTTTAATAGTCGCTGTAGGTACAACATCACCGATGCACTTGCTAATAAACTCGCTCACCGAATCAGCGTATTCATTAATGTCCGATGCTATGCGGAACATATCCCAGTCCACGTGATCAAAGCAATCTTGAAGTGTGGAATCCGATTGGTCGGACCAGCGTTGAACAGACCTGAGCACGTGCGTTTCCTGTTTTAGTTTCTGTCTATAGGCTGGGAGCAACAAAATGGAGTCGTGGTCATATTTTCTGAAAGGAGGGCGGGGGAGGGCTTTGTATGCGTCGCGGAAGTTAGAATAACAATGATCCAGGGTTTTGCCAGCCAGGGTCACGCATTCGATATGCTGATAAAATTTAGGGAGCCTTGTTTTCAGATTAGCCTTGTTAAAATCCCCAGCTACAATAATTGCAGCCTCAGGATATGTGGTTTCCAGTTTACATAGAGTCCAATGAAGTTCTTTCAGGGCCTTCAATGTGTCTGCTTAGGGGGGATATACACGACTGTGATTATAATCGAAGAGAATTCTCTTGGTACATACTGTGGTCGGCATTTGAGTGTAAGGAATTCTAGGTCAGATGAAGAAAATGACTTGAATTCCTGTATGTTGTTATGATCACACCACGTCTCGTTAATCATAAGGCATACACCCCTGCCCTTCTTCTTCAATCAGGCCTTTATTGTAGAGTAGCCAGATGGAAGCCACTCCTCAGTGAAAGGCACATGACAGCCCGCTTGGAGTTTGCCAAAAGGCACCTAAAGGTCTCACAGACCATGAGAAACAAGATTCTCTGGTCTGACGAAATCAAGATTGAACTCTTTGGCCTGAATGCCAATCTTCGCATCTGGAGGAAACCTGGCACCATCCCTACGGTGAAGCATGGTTGTGGCAGCATCGTGCTGTGGGGATGTTTTTCAGTGGCAGGGACTGGGAGACTAGTCTGGATCGAGGGGACAGATGAACGGTGCAAAGTACAGAGAGATCCTTGATGAGAACCCGCTCCAGAGTGCTCAGGACCTTGAACTGGGTTGACAGTTCACCTTCCAACAGGACAACAACCCTAAGCACACATCCAAGGCAACACAGGAGTGGCTTCGGAACAGGTCTCTGAATGTCCTTGAATGGCCCAGCCAGGGCCCGGACTTGAACCTGAACAAACATCTATGAAGCGACCTGAAAATAGCTATGCAGCGACTCTCTCCATCCAACCTGACAGAGCTTGATAGGATCAGCAGAGAAGAATGGGAGAAATTCCCCAAATACAGGTGTGCCAAGAAACAAATTTGCACCAAAAAAACTGTTTTTACTTTGTCATTATGGGGTATTGTGTAGATTGATGATGGGGGGAAAAACGATTTAATCCATTTTAAAATAAGTCTATAACGTAACAAAATGTGGAAAAAGTCAAAGGGTCTGAATACTTTCCGAATGCACTGTACATCCCTGTTAGTGAGCATTTATCCTTTGCCAAGATAATCCATCCACCTGACAGGTGTGACATCAAGAAGTTGATTAAACAGCATGATCATTAGTTTTGAGGGAGTGTGCATTCTCTTTTGCCAGAGGATTGAATGTTCAATTCTCTACCATAAGCCACCTCCAACGTTGTTTTAGAGAATTTGGCAGTACATCCAACCAGCCTCACAAATGCAGACCACGTGTAACCACGCCATCCCGGGACCTCCACATCCGGCTTCTTCACCTGAGACCAGCCATCCAGACAGCTGATGAAACTGTGGCTTTGCACAACCATAGTATTTCTGCACAAACTGTCAGAAACCGTGTCAGGGAAGCTCATCTGCGTGCTCATCGTCCTCGCCAGGGTCTTGACCTGCCTGCATTTCGGTGTCGTAACTGACTTTAGTGGGCAAATGCTCACCTTCGATGGCCACTGGCATGCTGGAGAAGTCTGCTCTTCACGGAGGACTCAGTGTGTAGGGCGTTGTGTGGGCGAGCGGTTTGCTGACATCAACGTTTTGAACAGAGTGTCCCATGGTGGAGGTGGGGTTATGGTATGGGCAAGCATAACCTACGGACAATGAACACAACTGCATTTTATCGATGGCAATTTGAATGCACAGAGATACCAAGACGAGATCCTGAGACCCATTGTCGCGCCATCACCTCATGTTTCAGCATGATAATGCACGACCCCATTTTGCAAGAGTCTGTAAACAATTCCTGGAAGCTAAAAATGTCCCAGTTCTTCCATGGCCTGCATACTCATCAGCGATGTCACCTATTGATCGACACGTACGACAGCGTGTTCCAGTTCCCGCCAATATCCAGCAACTTCGCTCAGCCATTGAAGAGGAGTGGGACAACATTTGGCAGGCCACAATCAACAGCCTGATTTAACTCTATTTCGAAGTAAATAGTTGTTGATATCTTAGCTGTATTAGATTAAGCATAGATGATTTGATGATGTCGAAATATTGACATTGAAATGGTGCTGGAATAGTGGAGCTTCGGTAACTCTCCGTGGTTCCAAATCAATAGTTGTTTAGTAGTCCGAAAATGTCTGAAACATTAACTTGCTTGACCATGCTGTAGGTCATGTAACTATTTGTTACATGCAATATGGTTTGTGGACTTCACCAGACAGATGTTGCTCTCCGGTTTTGTGATGAAACAAAGGTTTGGATGAATTTATTCTGCCACTGTCTTTTTATTGTCTCAGCCTTATCATGGTGCCAAGGGATATGAACTAACAGGTTATAGAGCAAGCAATGCAATTATTACAACACATAGGTTGTAATATGGCTTTTTTTTCTTGACTTGGCTTCCTCAGTGATTTTACCCTCGCAACACTATGGTGATAATTCCCTTTTAGTGTAAGAACTGTTTGAAAAGACTGGTTGAAATTTCTCCCTGTTTTGGAGTTTTGGCCTGCCTGGTGACATCACCACAAATTAGTTAATAGACCAATAAGAAAGAGTTCCAAACCTCTGCAACAGCTAGTTTTCAGTTTTACCCTCCCCACTCAGACCACTCCCAGATAGTCCTTGAAAAATTCTTGCTGGAGTATTTGCTGTTTGCTAAGAAGCAATTTTTTTTTCTTTTTGACAATTTTAATTGAAAACAATCACAGTAAGGTTCTTAATTGTTACCCAGAAATGATTTGACTTTGAGAAAGAAACGGCTGCATTGGACATTTTTAAGCATAATTATGAACATGGTTTAATTAGGAAATGTCTAACTTTATTTGTGCATGCTGAGGTTGACTTTTACACAGAATTGCCCTCATACAGATACGCCCAAATCTCAGCGTGGCAGCAACTTCAGAAGTCAATACCTGTACAAATGTAACTTCTTAACGCCTACCGCGTACCTCTTTGCACTGTGCATTCACAGGGTTGTCACTGAGTGTTGAAATCCATTGTTTTTCATAACTGCATTCTTCGCTACATTTTTAGTCATAGATATTGCTAGCTATGACAGAGATAAATTCACAGATACTGAATTACATTTACTTGCGTGCTATGAGGCATTTGCTAAATAAAGGTTGAATGTTGTGTTGGTAGGCTAACCAACCAGCATAAATATTTTCCATCTATGCACAAGCTGTTTTTCTGTTGTGAAAAAAACCCAAACAGATGTTGTACAGGTGTAGGATCTTAATTTGATTTTGCCCAACTAGCCAAAAGACAGCACTATTATTCCTTTTACCTAGTTTGTCATCTTACTTCAGACTTTAATAAGGATCGGGCCCTTTTTTAAAATTTTCGGCTAAAATGACATACCCAAATCTAACTGCCTGTAGCTCAAAACCTGAAGCAAGGATATGCATATTTTTGATACCGTTTGAAAGGAAACACTTTGACGTTTGTGGAAATGTCAAATTTAATGTAGGAGAATATAACACATTAGATCTGGTAAAAGATAATTCAAAGAAAAAACATGCATCATCTTTGAAATGCAGGAGAAAGGCCACAATGTATTATTCCAGTTTAGGTGCAATTTAGATTTTGGCCACTAGATGGCAGCAGTGTATGTGCAATGTTCTAGACTTCTCCAATGAACCATTGCATTACTGTTAATTTTGTATCAAGTCTGCCCAAATGTGCCTAATTGGTTTATTGATAAATTTCCAATTACATAACAGTGCACTCTCCCCAAACAATAACATGGTATTCTTTTCACATTAGCTTAACCGTCCCGCGCGGGGGGGGGGGGGGGGGGGGGGGGGTCGATCCTGTAGAGGTTTTAAGTACTATATACAGTGAGTGTACAAAACATTAGGAACACCTTCCTAATATTGAGTTGCACCCCCTTTTACCCTCAGAACAGCCTCAAATTGTTGGGTGTCAAATGCATTCCACAGGGATGCTAGCACATGTTGACTCCAATGCATCCCACAGTTGGCTGGATGTCCTTTGGGTGGTGAACCATTCTTGAAACACATGGGGAAACTGTTGAGTGTGAAAATACCAGCAGCGTTGCAGTTCTTGACACACTCAAACTGGTGATTCTGGCACCTACTACCATGCCCCGCTCAAAGGCACTTAAATATTTTGTCTTACCCATTCACCCTCTGAATGACACGCATACAAAATCCATGTCTCATTTTTCTCAAGGCTTAAGGATCCTTTTTTACCCGGTCTCCTCCCATTCACCTACACACATTGAAGTGGATTTAACATGTGACATCAATAAGGGATCATAGCTTTCACCTGGATTCAACTGGTCAGTCTATGTCATGGATAGAGCAGGTGTTCCTAATGTTTTGTACACCCCGTGTAGATATGAGTCATTGATTTAATGTGTGCAATAAAAGAAGTATGTGGTGTGGGTATGCATAATTATACACGGGTTGCATTTAGCCAGGAGGGGTGTGATCTGGCTAAGGATGCTTGGTTTCAGTCTTAAGTAGCCCAGAGCATTTTGTGTTTGAGCTGAAGATGGAATGAAATTAGATAGACACAGCTTTGACTCCTTTTTTGGCCTGGGCAAGTCAATAACAGTGTTAAGTGAGGTGAGCTGAGGAGTGAGTGAGATGAGTACATAGGTGATGTGTCAGAGTGAAAATGGGCTACCTGCCTCGCTGTTCACTGTGCTTGAGAAGATAGTGTTGGAACCTGTTGCTAGGCTGTCTGAGCCCACTACAAAGATAGAAGCTCTATCCTGACCCAGCTAACAATTCTAGGGAGCAATAACATTGTTGTAATGTTCCCCATAATGTTCCTCTTCTGTCTATGTTTGCAAAAACCTTCTGAGAACCTTTTTAGCATGTTTTGGTGTTAAAGGTGGGAGAACATTCCCTTCGTCTCAAACAGAACTAATCTAGAACGTGGTTACAATGTTCTCAGAATACACATTAATGTTCTCGACACGTGTTTTTTTTTATGGGACATTGCAAGCACATTCATGTGTCCAGTTTTCTGAGTTAAGAGAATATTCCATCAACGTCCCACCAAACATGCGCAGAAAATGGTTGCCATGTTTTCAGAAAGCAAGATATTAATGTTTTGTGATGTGTAATAAATAAAAAAGTTCATTACACATCAAACTTTGTTACAGTTGCCAAGACCATCAAGGCCCTGATTGGTGAACCATTGATCCATTCACAGCTATGTTTGTCTGTTGGCAAGGTTAGGCATACTTAGTTACACAGTGATTGTAACATATTGTTTTCAACTTACATTTTTTGACACGTGATTTACATTGTGCATGTTCATTTACACAGTAATAGTTATTCAACACGTCTGGGATTTGAATCTCTTGGTTCACAACATTTACATCTTCCTGCTATGCCACCATGTCTGCGTCAGTTCTAAGTTAATTTGACTATTCTCTCATCATTGATTAGATTGACTTCTTTCAACAATTTTAAGGGCTTTTTATATTGTTGTCTCATGTTGTTGGGGCATTGATACTCCTCAATCACTATGATCAATAAAAGTTTTTCTTGAGTGTACTTTTAATAAAACTGAAATTGAATTCAATGTGCATTCACCCCATTGCTTACACCTATCACATTTTTTCAGATCCTTTCAGTGCCTAAGGAGGCAGGGTTAAGCACATGGCCTAGCGATATCCCATTTGGGACAGTGGTTAGGGTGTTTGTCATTGGTGCTGGTGTCCTGGGTTTGAGACCTGCTAGGATAGTCACACTACTCTCACATTCTTAGCAATATACGTCAGTGGACAGTTTATTAGGTACACCCAGCTAGTACCAGGTCGGACCTGCCTTTGCCTCCAGAACAGCCTGAACTCTTCGGGGGCATGGCAATACTGCTCAATTGGTATCAAGGGACATAACGTGTGCCAAGAAAACATTCCCCACACAATTACACCACTGCCACCAGCCTGTACCGTTGGCACCAGACAGGATGGGGCCATGGACTCATGATACTTAAGTCAAATTCTGACTCTGCCATCAGCATGACACAACAGGAACCGGGATTCGTCGGATCAGGCGACGTGGTCATCTGCTGCAATATCCCATCCGGGACAAGGACCGACGAGTGTATGTTCATGTCATTATTTGACAAGAGTTACAACACACCCATCTGTTCTAATTAAAAAGGGTTTCTCATTGAAAGATGGGAATCAGTAGAATTCTTGATAGAAAGTTCTCCTTGAGATGCTCAGCTATCTTCCTTTTGAAGTCTACACTACATATACCATGTAGAACAAACGTGTCTCTGATAAGGAATCACATCAGCTCTCATCATTGCATTTCTATTTGTAACGTTCCTAAATTGTTGCCAAACATGGCCCAGGTGGAATGTTGCTTCTGATAGAAGCATACCCAGAACATGGTTGAACTTTAAAATGAATGATTTAAACTCAGCAAAAAAAGAAATGTCCCTTTTTCAGGACCCTGTATTTCAAAGATAATTCGTAAAATCCAAATAACTTCACAGATCTTCATTGTAAAGGGTTTAAACACGGTTTCCCATGCTTGTTAAATGAACCATAAACAATTAATGAACATGCACCTGTGTAACGGTCGTTAAGACAGTAACAGCTTACAGACGTTAGGCAATTAAGGTCACAGTTATGAAAACTTAGGACACTAAAGAGGCCTTTCTACTCACTCTGAAAAACACCAAAAAAAGATACCCAGGGTCTCTGCTCATCTGCGTGAACGTGCCTTAGGCAAGCTGCAAGGAGGCATGAGGTCTGCAGATGTGGCCAGGGAAATAAATTGCAATGTCCGTACTGTGAGACACCTAAGACAGTGCTACAGGGAGACAGGACGGACAGCTGATCGTCCTTGCAGTGGCAGACCACGTGTAACAACACCTGCACAGGATCGGTACATCCGAACATCACACCTGCGGGACAGGTACAGGATGGCAACAACAACTGCCCGAGTTTACACCAGGAACGCACAATCCCTCCATCAGTGCTCAGACTGTCCGCAATAGGCTGAGAGAGGATGGACTGAGGGCTTGTAGGCCTGTTGTAAGGCAGGTCCTCACCAGACATCACCGGCAACGTCGTCGCCGATGGGCACAAACCCACCGTCGCTGGACCAGACAGGACTAGCAAAAAGTGCTCTTCACTGACGAGTCGCAGTTTTGTCTCACCAGGGGTGATGGTCGGATTCGCGATTATCGTCGAAGGAATGAGCTTTATACCCAGGCCTGTACTCTGGAGCGGGATCAATTTGGAGGTGGAGGGTCCGTCATGGTCTGGGGCGGTGTGTCACAGCACCGTCGGATTGAGATTGTTGTCATTGTAGGCAATCTCAATGCTGTGCGTTACAGGGAAGACATCCTCCTCCCTCATGTGGTACCCTTCCTGCAGGCTCATCCTGACATGACTCTCCAGCATGACAATGCCACCAGCCATACTGCTCGTTCTGTGTGTGATTTCCTTCAAGACAGGAATGTCAGTGTTCTGCCATGGCCAGCGAAGAGCCTGGATCTCAATCCCACTGAGCACGTCTGGGACCTGTTGGATCGGAGGGTGAGGGCTAGGGCCATTCCCCCCAGAAATGTCCAGGAACTTGCAGGTGCCTTGGTGGAAGAGTGCTGTAACATCTCACAGCAAGAACTGGCAAATCTGGTGCAGTCCATGAGGAGCAGATGCACTGCAGTACTTAATGCAGCTGGTTGCCACACCAGATACTGACTGTTACTTTTGATATTGACCCCCTCTTTGTTCAGGGACACATTATTCAATTTCTGTTAGTCACATGTTTATGTCTGTTGTTGAATATTGTTATGTTCATACAAATATTTACACATTTATGAAAGGTAGTGGAAATGTGGTCATAATTTGTGCTCAAGGGGTAATCCTACGTATTCCCATTTTTCAGTAGCTACTGTAGGTTTCCCATCCATTTGGCGACAGATTTTCATGTGAATATTCTATATAAAATCTGAATAAAGAAAATATGCTAATTTTCCCACCAGGGGTGTGTTTCCACCAAACAGACTTGTTGTGGATAAAAATCAGTGTGTGATGACGTAGTGCACCATTTTTGTATACATTTTTTTGGCATAATTTTTCATGTACTGAATGACAATGTAAAGTTCAATGTGTTTCCATCTCATTTTCAACTCTACTGATAGTTTTGTCGTAAAAGCTGTTGCGTTAAGTAGCAAATGTGCCTTCTCTGGTCTTGGTATGTACGCTCTAGCCAACAACACCTCGCAGATCCAGTGTGGGAAGGCTGTGCGGGTAGGCGAGACTACATGATGAGATTATTATGGATAAGAGCGAGAATATTATTATTTGTCAAACGGCTGTCAAGCATCGACCACCATGTCACCAGAATAAGACCCTCTATATTTATTGGAAATGAGCATCAAGCTCATCATGCACTTTCATCAAGCTGTGAAATTAATAACTTATTTCAACTATAGCCGAATAAACTGCATTGTTGCCGAGTCGTAGTGGGAGGACTCCACACAATTTCATCATGTGACTCCAAGTTTACTTAAACATCAAGGCGGTTCCACCGCATAATACATTTTAAATAATGACATTAACATATTTTGCTAAGAACGTGACAGTAGGGTGAATCCCCTATCGGGTGTTGAACCCAGGCCACCAGCAGCAATGACAAATTCCCTAACTACTGTACCAGTAAGGGATATCTCTTGGACATGTGCTTATTGGGCCAGTATATTATAGTTAGGTCATGTTATAAAGAAAAACGCTATTGGAACCTCTTTGCAATAAGGAATTGAGACCAAAAGCTCAAGAGAAGTTTCAAGTGTTTAATACCAAGGATACAGTCAGCTGACTGCATACATTTAGAAACCTCACAACACATTTTATACTCATCCCTTGTAGGCGTCACCTCCCCAGCTATACATTTTATGACCCTAATGAGTTTCCCTCCTTTCCCCTGTGGAATGTCCATGGTCCTCTCTTTGTTTAGCTAGATGTCAGAATCACACCCCGTCCATCTTCTGTTCTGGCCTGACCCTTCTCTCTGATCCGAGGTCATTTCCTGTTATCTGATTAGGTCAACCTTTCTAAATGAGCATACACACCGTTTCATTGTCTGAACTCCATTTAGTACTCAAAGTAATCATTCACTAAACAGGTAACAAACAAACTACAGTTTAACACGTTACATTTTAACAGAATCCATCAGTCCTGTCCAGAAGAAACCCTAACCCCTTCTCCCTGGGCACGTTTGTAGATCTGAAACAACTTGATAGGTATAAGCAATTAGGGTGAATGCACTTCGAGGTAAATCTCAGCTCTGTTAAAATATTTTATTGATCATAGTGATTCAGGAGTATCATTAAAACATGTTAATATGCCACACCAACATGAGGCAACTATACAGAAAGCCCTTAATTGCTGGATTAAGTCAATCAAATAAATTATGAGAGAATAGTCTGATTTAATTTACATGGGTATGGTGGCAGCAGGAATATCGGAGTACTGTGAACCAAGAGGTTACGAGTTTAAATCCCAGGTGAGGACATGTTGAATAATAACTACCGTTTTTTAATTGACCATGCACAATGTAATCATGTGCGTCAAATATGTAATTTGAAAACACTATCTTAAAAGCACTGTTTGTGTGAGTATTCCTTTAAAAATAATGAGTCGCACACTCTGTATACATGCTTTCAGTAATTTATTGGTTAAACCACCAAAGTTTCGGCATCAATGTGTCATCTTTAAGGACTGTTTTATTTATTTTTATAGCCTTTAGTTTAGTCGTCGCTTGTCAGCACCTCTACCAACTTTTTGGGGGTGTCTGTCAGCTCATGCTTTTCACTAGTATTGGTAACCTTGCCAACAGAAAAAGAGCTGTGAATAGATCTGTGGTTCATCAATCAGGGCCTTGATTGGCTCGGCAACAGTAACAATACGTGATGTGTAATTTAATATATTATGTTCTGTGTATGTTTGGTCAAACGTTGATGGCATATTCTCCTAACCCTCCGAAAAACTGGACCCATTGTTTTTTCCAAGTTCCCATGAAACGTGTCTAGAAGCGTTTCGCTACTCGACAAGCATTTCGCTACACTCGCAATAACATCTGCCAACCATGTGTATGTGACCAATACAATTTGATTTGATTTAGAACATTAGTATCTTAAGTTCGGAGAACATGGTAACAAGGTTCTGGGTAAGTTCTTTTTGACATTAAGGGAATGGTCTCTTTTCAAACATTTCTTGCACATCACAGGAGCATTCCTATGAAAACATTAGTTAATGACCTAATGAGACTCTTAAAGGAACGTTCTCTAAAGTTGTGGGAACGTGTTAGCTGGGGAAATCCATTAGCCTCATTGTCAGATATTACACAAGGAAAATATGAAAAGTTCAGTGGATAGGTAGGTATCTGCAGCAATTACACTTGACAACTGTACTTTTAAAAATGCATTTTATAACTCTGCCAGTCCAGTGAGTCAACTGAAAATGGGCTACCTACCGTACTCCACTGTCCTTGAGGAAGATATTGGCTTTGGCACCTATTGCTCCAGGTTCTCTGAGCCACTACAGAGATGAAAGCTCTGTGCTGAAGGGGCCATTAAAGACAATTTTTGCATCCCAAATGATACGGTTGGCACTCTAATTCACTTTATAGTGCACTACTTTTGACCTGTTACACTATAAGGAATAGGGAATAGGGTGCCATTTTTGGACACATCCTATCATGCTCTATTATAGTTCTTGTGGTTCTCAGTGCCCTGTTTGACACAATTGATCATAACATCCTTGTTGACCGGCTGCAGAGGTGGGTGGGAATCTCCAACGTTTCCCTCGACCGGTTCAGGTCATGTCTGTGGCAGATGTTTCTCAGTGAGCATGGGTGGTTCAGTATCGTCCCAAGCATCTATTCACTATGGTGTCCCTCAGGTCAATTCTGGGCCCCATCCTTTTTCCCGCAATCTTAACATTCAGTTTCACTGCTATGCAGATGACACGCAGCTTTATTTACCAATCCGACCCATTGACCAAGCTACCCTTCACAAGTGTCTTGCTGACATCAAATGTTGAATGTCTGACAATTTTCTCCAGCTCAAGGATAAGAAATCAAAGGTTGTTTTATTTGTCCCCCACCTTGCTAGAACCCACAATGTAAATATCCTTGGTAATTTGTCCACCAATGTAAAGCCTGCGGCCAGAAACCTTGGTGTCTTCTTTGACCCTAGATTACTGTAACTCTTTGTATACATATCTCAGTCAGAAATCATTCCATCCTCTACATTTAGTTCAAAATTCTGCATTTAACAGGTGCCAGAAAATGTAACCATATCACACCTATTTTAGCTTCTCTAAATTGGCTACCAGTCACTTTTAGAATTGTAAAATTGTATTAATTACTTTTAAGGCTAGGCTTGGTTTAGCCCCATCCTATATCTCTGATCTTTTATCTCCCTAAGAGCCAGGATGCAGCCTGAGATCCTCTGGAAGGACACTGTTGACCATTACAAAGTCTAGGTTGAAAATGAAAGGAGACTGGGCATTTGCATTAGGGGCCCTAGACTTTGGAATGATCTGCCAGAGGAGATCAGGCTTGCAGTTTCAGTGCCTCTGTTTAAATCCCTGCTGAAGACACACTTTTATGAAGATGCTTTTAATCTATGATTTCAATTTATGTTTTTAATGGCAGGTTAACGTTCTTCGTCATGAATCTTGTCCTGGAGGCAGCTCTTCAGAGTGATCTCTAGCTGGCACAGCCACAAAGTCCTAAAATCTGATTTTAAACCTAACCTTAACCCTATAAAGTAAATATAGCCTGCACATTCATAAGCTCCACCACGTACCTTTTATTAATAAACAAACAACGTTTGGATCATACAAGGCTCTTTGTTAGGCCATTTCCTTGCACGATCAAAATGTTTTGTTTATTAATAAAGGTACGTGGTGGAGCTTATAAGTGTTCTAGTTCTATTTATTTTATACCTGCAACCCATTAAAAGATGTGCGTTTGATCACACTTGACTAACCCTAACCTTAACCACACTGCTAACCCTAATGCCTAACCTTAAATTAAGACCAAAATGCACTTATTTTTATTATTTTTTTTACAATATAGCCAATTTTGACTTTGCAGTTGGTCTATCTAAAAAGAAACTGCTTAGTTCTGCCTCCAAGATAAGACTCGTGCATTTTATTTAGATTTTTTTCGTATTCTCCTTCCCCCTGTTTTTGTTTCTTTTGTTAGTATTTTATAATTTTATATTGTGATTTGTTCCTTGTTATTGAAAAGTGCTATACAATTTTTTTTGTATAGATACTTTTGGTCATGTACTGTATGTGGACACCTACTCGTCGAACATCTAATTTCATGGGTATTAATATGGAGTTGGTCCCCCTTTGCTGCTATAACAGCCTCCACTCTTATGGGAAGGCTTTCCACTAGATGTTGGAACATTACTGCGGGGACTTGCTTCCATTCAGCCGCAAGAGCATTAGTGAGGTCAGACACTGATGTTGGGCGATTAGGCCTGGCTCGCAGTCGGCGTTCCAATTCATCCCAAAAGTGTTCGATGGGGTTGAGGTCAGGGCTCTGTGCAGGCCAGTCAAGTTCTTCCTTACCGATCTCGACAAACCATTTCTGTATGGACCTTGCTTTGTGGACTGGGGCATTTTCATGCTGAAACAGGAAGGGGCTTTCCCCTACTGTTGCCACAAAAGTGAAAGCACAGAATCGTCTACAATGCCATTGTATGCTGTAGCGTAGATTTCCCTTCACTGGAACTAAAAGGCTTAGCTCGAACCATGGAAAAACAGTTCCAGACCATTATTCCTCCTCCACCAAACTTTACAGTTGGCACTATGCATTGGGGCAGGAAGGGTTGTCCTTGGATCCGCCAAACCCAGATTCGTCCATCGGACTGGTGAAGCATGATTCATCACTCCAGAGAATGCATTTCCATAGCTCCAGAGTCCAATGGCGGCGAGTTTTACACCACTCCAGCTGATGCTTGGCATTGCGCATGGTGACCTTAGGATTGTGTGCGACTGCCTGGCCATGGATACCCATTTCATGAAGCACCCGACGAACAGTTCTTGTGTGGACGTTGCTTCCAGAGGCAGTTTGGAACTCGGTAGTGAGTGTTGCAACCGAGGACAGATGATTTTTACGTGCTGCGCCATTCAGCACTCTGCAGTCCCGTTCTGTGAGCTTGTGTGGCCTACCAGTTCACGGCTGAACCGTTGTTGCTCCTAGACATTTACACTAAACAATAACGGCACTTACAGTTGACCGGGGCATCTCTAGCAAGGCAGAAATTTGAAGAACTGGCTTGTTGGAAAGGTGGCATCCTATGATGGTGCCACGTTGAAAGTCAAGGGAAACCACTACTTCAAGGTCTCAAAGCGAGTGACGTAACCAATTGAAACGCTATTAGCTATTAGCACGCACCACCGCTAACTAGCTAGCCATTTCACATCCGTTACATATAGTCTTGTTAGGGCTCCCGAGTTGCGCAGCGGTCTAAGGCACTGCATCCTGGTGCTAGAGGTGTCACTACAGACCCTGGTTCAATTCTAGGCTGTATCACAACCGGCCGTGATTGGGAGTCCCATAGGGCGGCGCACAATTGGCTCGGTGTCGTCTGGGTTAGGGTTTGGCCGGGGTAGGCCGTCATTGTAAATAAGAATTTGTTCTTAACTGACTTGCCTAGTTAAATAAAAAATAAACAGCACAATTCATTTGTCAACAACAACTGTGTGATCTGCTTGCTTATTTTTCCATTTTAGTTGATGGATGGAAGAAACCCACCATTAGCTAGTACTGATTTGACATCACTAATACAAATGGAGGAGGCTCTCACTGGCTGTAATTACAGTACTATACTTGCTGTATGTAGAGAATTCCAATGATGGGCTCATTCTCTTCAAGCCAGTTAGAAGGAGCTTGTTGCTGTAATGCATGTGAAACTCGCCCGTAGCATGTTGGCTGAAGTTCATCGGGTACATCCCAACTTCCCTGAGATCTAAATGCAATGGTCGCTCAGAGTGACAGAGAAGTCTCTTGGGCTATATCCCAATTATCTCTCCTTCCTCCCAAAGTGTGCACTTGTTCACTTCTGTTCACTGATTTGAAAGGAAATTACTGCTATTAAAAATATGGTAAACTCCCACTAGCCCATGCCTCCATGGTAAAACAAAACAGATTGTTACATCACTATTGGCTTATGGTCTGTTCAATGTCCAAATGACATAATGCAGAGGAGTCTCCAACAACTATGGAAGAAAGGTTTGTTCAGTTCGAGCCAATTAAAAGGAACTTGTTGCAGTAACGGAAGCAAATATTTGTACAAAATCTTAACATGAAAGGGCTGTCAACTTGTCAGGCATTAACATCAACCTTTTCCTTATTATCCATATTCTTTGCATGACTTTAAAATCTCTGTCCCAAATGTACTCTATATTTATCTCATATGACTAAGCAAGTCTTTATGATCTATCAACCTCTCTAAAACAAGTACGCCATTGAATTATGAATGAGTATGAGTGATCTAATCAATCGTGAATTTATCAACCTCTAACACAAGTCTGGTATTGAGTGATCAGTGTGATTACGTACTGGTCAAGCATGCAGCCTCAGGCTGGAAAGTCAAGCATCAAGCAAAATCAAGCAAGAATTATAAGTGAAATAATCTGTCTGTAAACAATTGTTGGAATAATTACTTGTGTCATGCACAAAGTAGATGTCCTAACCGACTTGCCAAAACTATAGTTTGTTAACAAGAAATGTGTGGAGTGGTTGAAAAACGAGTTTTAATGACTCCAACCTAAGTGTATGTAAACATCCGACTTCAACTGTTGCACGCTTCTGTCTATTTGAGCCGGTCAGTATGTTTAGGTAATCCTGTCTAACGCAGATTTTTTTAAAGTGTATCACGTAGTAAAACTGCATAAGTGTTGCTCTTGTGACGACCCTCCCACTCTGTCTACCATTTTCTCTCTCTTTGCTCTTGTTTCCTTATTAGGATGCCGGTGGGCGGAGTTGGGAGGGTCGTCAGCTACATGGGAAACACCTGGGCCCACTCTCCCAGGATAAATACACCACTTCCCCATTCATGGAGGAGACTCTCTCCAGGCAGACACCTTGACAGATTTGTTTGTGTTTCGGTTATGTTTCATGGTGCTTTTTGGTTGTTTGTGTTAGCATCTTTCAACACCCTGCATTATCACATTCATGCATGCAAAACACTCACTTACACTACTGATTACTGATTACACACCCCATTGTATATTATACCTAGTTTCGTTATTGTGTAATCAGTAATCAGTAGTGTAAGTGAGTGTTTTGCATGCATGAATGTGATAATGCAGGGTGTTGAAAGATGCTAACACAAACAACCAAAAAGCACCATGAAACATAACCGAAACACAAACAAATCTGTCAAGGTGTCTGCCTGGAGAGAGTCTCCTCCATGAATGGGGAAGTGGTGTATTTATCCTGGGAGAGTGGGCCCAGGTGTTTCCCATGTAGCTGACGACCCTCCCAACTCCGCCCACCGGCATCCTAATAAGGAAACAAGAGCAAAGAGAGAGAAAACGGTAGACAGAGTGGGAGGGTCGTCACACTCTCCACTTTCTGGAGGACAGAGTTTTGGAATTCGAGTATGATAGCTAAGGAGATGGAGAAAGATAGGCATTCAGCGTGTTTTGGGTATGGTCAATTATTTGGGGAAGTTTGTACTAAATCTGTCAGCTAAAACAGTGAACTTAATGGACACTCCTTCAGGACAAGACAGAGTTCTCGTGGAACAGAGAACATGAAAGAGTGTCATAAACCATCACTCAGAACCCCATCAGTACAACCTGTCGTCGGGTTACATCTTTAAACTAAGGGCAACCGTGGCATCCGTGACCGGGAGATGCGTCCATCCATGAGTAATGTATACGGGTAAGATAGTCTAGCGTTACCTGTATGATCTTATTATTCGTATCTCAGAGCCATTTCCATTGCTAGTTATAACTTAATGTTAGCTAGGTAACATTGAACCTGGTTGGTTAGCTACCTGCAGATTCATGCAGGGTAGTTACGTCATGAGTTGGGATTATGGTTAATTGTTTAGCTAGCTAGCTAGCTAGCTACATGTCTTACAAAAGACTCCACTATGCAAGTATCCATTTCAATAGAATGTCACTGCAACAACTGTTGATGCACGTAGCTGGTAAATTCACTCTGGCTATCTACTCCGATTTCAGACCACAGGTAAAATAGTCTAGTTAGCTACATTTTCAGATATTACACGTTTGTGTAATTTTGACATCGTCTTTTCATTTCAAATTAAAGTGTACTGTTAGCTGGCTGGCTCGCAAGCTAAGGTTACATGTATGAGCTTATTATTCGTATCTCAGAGCCATTTGCTTGGCTAGTTATAGCCTAATGTTAACTAGCTAACATTGAACCTGGTTGGTTAGCTACCTGCAGATTCATGCAGGGTAGTAATGTCATGAGTTGGGATTATGGTTAATTGTTTAGCTAGCTGCATGTTTTAACAAAAGACTCCACTATGCAAGTAACCATTTCGGGTGCGTCCGTAAATTCAATACTCCGATTTCAGAGCACTCTCGTCTGAGTGTGTCAGAGCGCAGATGACTTTACGAACGCTCAACACTTGTTGAATATGGCCGGTGTCAGTAAACGTCAGCAAAAAGGGCGTAATTAAATTGTTGCCAGCAGCACAGTTACTGTCACGTGTGCTCCCTCTCCGGCCTTTAGGTCACCAGGCTGCTCGTTATGGCGCACACCTGTCACCATCGTTACGTGCATCAGCACATTATGACACTCACCTGGACTCATCACCTCCTTGATTACCTGTTAGTGTTTCTTGTTTTGTATTATGTTCCGTTTATTTGATTAAAACTTGCTTCCCGACTCTCAGCGCACATCTTTACAGAATGACGCCTCACCAAAGGGAAGCATCAGTGAGTGTATTTTTTTTTGGGGGGGGGGGGGGGTGTCGTGGCGGGAGTCAGAACCGGAGCTACCTGGGAGGTCGGTTTGTCGGATTCCCATGCCTCGGCGGGTTCAACAGGTTCCCCTGCCTCAGCTGGCTCGACGGATTTCCATACCTCAGCGGGTTCGATAGGCTCCCATGCCTCAGCGGGTTCAATAGGCTCTCATGCCTCAGGGGCCTCGATAGGCTCCCATGCCTCAGTTTGGTGAACAGGTTCCCGTGCCTCGACCGAGGCAACCAGGGAGGGCTCAGCCGGCTCATCAGGTTTCTGCGCCTCAGCGGAGGTGACCGGTCCGCTCCTGATCCCCGGTATCGTCCCTGTGGTTGGCGTCCTGCGGCTGAAGCAGAACACGCCGGGGAGGGGGTACTGTCACGTATGCTCTCTCTCCGGCGCTCTAGGTTGCCATGCTCCCATGCCTCAGCTGGTTCGACAGGTTTCTGCGCCTTAGAGGTGACTAGTCCGCTCCTGATCCCCAGGATCGTCATCTTGGTTGGTGTCCTGCGGCAAGAGCCGCGCGTGGGGGAGGGGTTACTGTCCCGTGTGCTCCCTCTCCGGCCTCTAGGTCACCAGTCTGCTCGTTATGGTGCACACCTGTCACCATCGTTACGCACATCAGCGCATTATGACACTCCTGGACTCCATCACCTCCTTGATTATCTGCCCTATATATGCCACTCTTTGGTTCCTTCCCCAGGTGTCATTGTTTCTGTTTCTTGTCTGTGTGCTGTCAGTGTTTCTTGTTTTGTGTTATGTTCCGTTTTATTTTATTAAAATACTCACTCCCTGAACTTGCTTCCCGACTCTCAGCACACATCGTTACAGTCACCAACACTCTGGATAACATGAAAACAGCCTAACCAGCTCTGCTAGGGTGAGTAAAATGGTCAGAGTTTGGGTGGGGGCTAAAGCTTAAGAGGGTGTGAACAATGCTGAATGGGTGTAGACAAAGAAGAGCTCTCCAGTAGGTACCAAAACATTAAAAGGCAATTTTCTGAAAAAGTGAGGTTACAAGTTTATCAACTTCAAAGTGGAATTACCTTCCCATTGTTCCTCAAATGCAGTGTACGATACGCCTCTTTTGTAGCTCTGTGTCTCTGCTTTTATCCAAAGTAAAAAAACAATTTTGCTAGATAAGACCAAATCAAGGCGGTCGGTCACATACTATGTAGAATGAAGCACATTGAATAAAAGCCTTTTCCATCTTTAATTGTTTTGTTTTCTCTCTATCAAGCTTTATATTCCTTTTATTTCCATTTTCTTTCTATTTATCTTTTTATTTAAATGTAATAGAATGGAACACTTTTTCTTTGTTCTGTTGATAAACTGAATCACATGTGACATGGGTTTATTAAAGATGTTCAGTTGTTCTTGGAGGAAAACTGAAGAAAATACTTCATCCTAAAGGCCATGATCATAAGACTTGACTATTGGGGTGGCAGGGTAGCCTAGTGGTTAGAGCGTTGGACTATTAACCGAAAGTTTGCAAGATCGAATCCCCGAGCTGACAAGGTAAAAATCTGTCGTTCTGCCCCTGAACAAGGCAGTTAACCTTCTGTTTCTAGGCGGTCAATGAAAATAAGAATTTGTTCTTAATGTTCTTAACTGACTTGCCTAGCTAAATAAAGGTTAAAAAAAAAGAAAAACTTGACTGTGAGCTAGTACCCTAACAGTATACTGTCATTTTTTTTCTCCCTTTTGTGACTATAACTACACAATACTGTCCACCCACACACCAGCAATTAACCATGGCATTTAGAAGTCTACCCATAATAATACATCTGAGATCAGAATAGAAACGTGTATTCTATATGGCAGAACAGGACTGCTTCCCTAATGGCACCCTTTTTCCTATATAGTGCACTACTTTTGACCAGAGCCCTATGGTATAGTGTAGTCCACTAGGGGATAGGGTGCCATTTGTGATGCATACCTGCAAGTGATTGTTGCTAAAGCCTATTAAACAGAACCACAGGTGTGTGTGTGTGTGTGTGTGTGTGTGTGTGTGTGTGTGTGTGTGTGTGTGTGTGTGTGTGTGTGTGTGTGTGTGTGTGTGTGTGTGTGTGTGTGTAAGGCATTACTTTTTAAATTGTAATACGAATGTCCTGTCTCTCTGCTGTATTTTTATGCCTTAAAATCAAATACTATTTGTCACACGCACCGAATACAACAGGTGTAGACTTTACCGTGAAGTGCTTACTTACAAGCCCTTTCCCAACAATGTGGAGTTAAAAAGTAAGAAAGATCCAAGGGTCCTATCTGTGATATATGAGAAATAGCTTATCCTGTAATTATTATTTTGTTTTCTAAGGTACAAGGTACAAGCTCTTGCGGGAAGATGCCAGGTTAGAAAAATCAGCCTAACAATATCTACAATTAACAATAACTGATGTAATAAGGAAATACATTTCTGAAATATACCTCTGATGGTTCAGTTACAGTACATCCACTTTGAAGCATTTTCTTTTACTGTGCTACAGTGCAGATTACATTTTTCATGGCCAAAACTGACCGTATTTCATATTTGGAAGCTGCACAAATGACACTTTATTGATTAGACATTCTAAATGGCAAATAGATAAGGACAGAACCCTAGATAGATAAATGCCATGGAAATATCAGCGACGTCCTTGACAGCAACAACAAAAAAAAAATTTTAGCCAGCATTGTCCAACTGTCATCATAACATTGTCCATCTCATCTCAAGGGCTTTGCGTAAATGAAAAGCCCTTGAAAGCAGCAAACTGAATTTATGGATTGAGGACTAATTAGAGGCACTGAAGGGGTGCTTTCTATGCAGATAATTTATTTCAGAACCAGTCGGGCAATTATGAAGTACAAAGATTGACACAGGCTATGTCCATATTTAGGTGATGACCAAAAATGACAGTTAAAGAATGAAACCGTCTTTGTGATGTCTTTGCATATCCTTTATAATATTTTAGAACCACAATCTGGAAACAGGTGTGAACAGGTCCGAGATTCAGAGTGGTTAGTACAGTTGTCTGATGGATGAACAACGTTTCATACTTACTTTACTGTCAAAAAAACACACTAGAGGAAATCATTTTCAACTAGCCTGAGGCTTTCCATAATGACACCAGAGAAGCACGTAGTCTTTAAATATCCGGGTGTAAACATCAATAGAAAACTATGCTGTGTACAGCACATTCCAGAGTTCACCAACCTTATTTTTAATGAGACCCAAGAGTTTACAAGCTGAATAGCATATTGTCTAGGTGCAAGCAATCATATGATTCAGAATTCAACAAATGTATTTTTTTATTACACCTACTGTAGGTCTTTGGAGTTTACTATATGTTGATCTTTTGGACATTTTCCAAGTAAGCATTTTTTTTTAATCATGTTTGGTACAAATTTGACCATTTCAAAATGATCCAAAACAGAATGTTTTTTTGGTTCCAGTTTCCTTCTGTGTATCACGTGTTGTTGGTTTCTATAAAGCAACGTGTACACTACCGTTCAAAAGTTTGGGATCACTTAGAAATGTTCTAGTTTTTTGAAAGAAAAGCACTTTTTTTTGTCCATTTAAAATAACATAAAATTTAACAGAAATACAGTGTAGACATTGTTAATGTTGTAAATGACTATTGTAGCTGGAAACGGCAGATTTTTTTATGGAATATCTACATAGGTGTACAGAGGCCCATTATCAGCAACCATCACTCATGTGTTCCAATGGCACGTTGTATTAGCTAATCCAAGTTTATAATTTTAAAAGGCTATTTGATCATTAGAAAACCCTTTTGCAATTATGTTAGCACAGCTGAAAACTGTTGTTCTGATTTAAAGAATAAATAAAACTGGCCTTTAGACGAGTTGAGTATCTGGAGCATCAGCATTTGTGGGTTTGATTACAGGCTCAAAATGGCCAGAAACAAAGAACTTTCTTTTGAAACTCGTCAGTCTATTCTTGTTCTAAGAAATGAAGGCTATTTCATGCGGGAAATTGCCAAGAAACTGAAGATCTCGTACAACGCTGTGTACTACTCGCTTCACAGGACAGTGCAAACTGGCTCTAACCAGAATAGAAAGAGGAGTGTAAGGCCCCGGTGGGCAAGAGGACATGTACATTAGAGTGTCTAGTTTGAGAAACAGACGCCTCACAAGTCCTCAACTGGCAGCTTCATTAAATAGTACCCGCAAACACCAGTCTCAATATCAACAGTGAAGAGGTGACTCCGGGATGCTGGCCTTCCAGTACAATTTGTTCAGTACAATTTACAGTGCCTTGCAAAATAATTCAAACTCCTTGGATTTCTTCACATTTTATTGTGTTTCAAAGTGAGATTAAAATTGATTTAATTCTCATATTTTGTCAACAATCTACAGAGAATACTCTGATGTCAAAGTGGACTAAAATATAGTTGTGTAAGTTATCACCTTCAAATCAAATTTTATCAAATTTTATTTGTCACATACACATGGTTAGCAGATGTTAATGCGAGTGTAGTGAAATGCTTGTGCTTCTAGTTCTGATCATGCAGTAATATCTAACAAGTAATCTAACAATTCCACAACAACTACCTTATACACGCAAGTGTAAAGGAATTAATAAGAATATGTACATACAAATATATGGATGAGCGATGGCCGAGCGGCATAGGCAAGATGCAGTAGATGGTATAGAGTACAGTATATACATATGAGATGAGTAATGTAGGGTATGTAAACATTATATAAAGTGGCATTGTTTATAGTGGCTAGTGATACATTTATTACATCCAATTTTTTATTATTAAAGTGGCTAGAGATGAGTCAGTATGTTGGCAGCAGCCACTCAATGTTAGTGATGGCTGTTTAACAGTCTGATGGCCTTGAGATAGAAGCTGTTTTTCAGTCTCTCGGTCCAAGCTTTGATGCACCTGTACTGACCTCGCCTTCTGGATGATAGCGGGGTGAACAGGCAGTGGCTCGGGGGGTTGTTGTCCTTGATGATCTTTTTGGCCTTCCTGTGACATCGGGTGGTGTAAGTGTCCTGGTGGGCAGGTGGTTTGCCCCCGGTGATGCGTTGTGCAGACCTTACTACCCTCTGGAGAGCCTTACGGTTGTGGGCGGAGCAGTTGCCGTACCAGGCGGTGATGCAGCCCGACAGGATGCTCTCGATTGTGCATCTGTAAAAGTTTGTGAGTGTTTTTGGTGACAAGCCGAATTTCTTCAGCCTCCTGAGGTTGAAGAGGCGCTGCTGCACCTTCTTCACCACACTGTCTGTTTGGGTGGACCATTTCAGTTTGTCCGTGATGTGTACGCCGAGGAACTTAAAACTTTCCACCTTCTCCACTACTGTCCCGTCGATGTGGATAGGGGGCTGCTCCCTCTGCTGTTTCCAGAATTCAATGATCATCTCCTTTGTTTTGTTGACATTGAGTGTGAGGTTATTTTCCTGACACCACACTCTGAGGGCCCTCATCTCCTCTCTGTAGGCCGTCTCATTGTTGTTGGTAATCAAGCCTACCACTGTAGTGTCGTCTGCAAACTTGATGATTGAGTTGGAGGCATGCATGGCCACGCAGTCATGGGTGAACAGGGAGTACAGGAGAGGGCTGAGAACGCACCCTTGTGGGGCCCCAGTGTTGAGGATCAGCGGGATGGAGATGTTGTTTCCTACCCTCACCACCTGGGGGCGGCCCGTCAGGAAGTCCAGGACCCAGTTGCACATGGCGGGGTTGAGACCCAGGGTCTCGAGCTTGATGACAAGTTTGGAGGGTACTATCGTGTTAAATGCTGAGCTGTAGTTGATGAACAGCATTTTTACATAGGTATTCTTCTTGTACAGATGGGTTAGGGCAGTGTGATTGCGATTGCGTCGAATGTGGACCTATTGGGGTGGTAAGCAAATTGGAGTGGGTCTAGGGTGTGCGGTAGGGTGGAGGTGATATGGTCCTTGACTAGTCTCTCAAAGCACTTCATGATGACGGAAGTGAGTGCTACGGGGCGATAGTCATTTAGCTCAGTTACCTTAGCTTTTTTGGGAACAGGAACAATGACGGCCATCTTGAAGCATGTGGGAACAGCAGACTGGGATAAGGATTGATTGATTGAATATGTCCGTAAACACACCAGCCAGCTGGTCTGCGCATGCTCTGAGGACGCGGCTAGGGATGCCGTCTGGGCCGGCAGCCTTGTGAAGGTTTACACGTTTAAATGTTTTACTCACGTTGGCTGCATTGAAGGAGCGCCGGCAGGTTTTGGTAGCGGGCCGTGTCGGTAGTACTGTATTGTCCTCAAAGCGAGCAAAGAAGTTGTTTAGTTTGTCTGGGAGCAAGACATCGTGGTCTGCGACGGGTCTGGTTTTCTTTTTGTAGTCCGTGATTGACTGTAGACCCAGCCACATACCTCTCGTGTCTGAGCCGTTGAATTGCTCCTCTACTTTGTCTCTGTACTGATGTTTAGCTTGTTTGATTGCCTTGCGGAGGGAATAGCTGCACTGTTTGTATTCGGTCATGTTTCCGGTCCCCTTGCCCTGATTAAAAGCAGTGGTACGCGCTTTCAGTATTGTGCAGATGCTGCCATCAATCCACGGTTTCTGGTTGGGGAAGGTTTTAATAGTCGCTGTGGGTACAACATCACCGATGCACTTGCTAATAAACTCGCACACCGAATCAGCGTATTCATCAATGTTATTGTCCGACACTCTGCGGAACATATCCCAGTCCACGTGATCGAAGCAATCTTGAAGCGTGGAATCCGATTGGTCGGACCAGCATTGGACAGACCTGAGCACAGGCGTTTACTGTTTTAGTTTCTGTCTATAGGCTGGGAGCAACAAAATGGAGTCGTGGTCAGATTTTCCGAAAGGAGGGCGGGGGAGGGCTTTGTATGCGTCACGGAAGTTAGAGTAACACTGATCCATGGTTTTGCCAGCCTTGGTCGCGCATTCGATATGCTGATAAAGTTTAGGGAGCCTTGTTTTCAGATTAGCCTTGTTAAAATCCCCAGCTACAATAAATGCAGCCTCAGGATATGTGGTTTTCAGTTTACATAGAGTCCAATGAAGTTCTTTCAGGGCCGTCGATGTGTCTGCTTGGGGGGATATACACGACTGTGATTATAATCGAAGAGAATTCTCTTGGTAGATACTGCTGTCGACATTTGATTGTAAGGAATTCTAGGTCAGGTGAACAAAAGGACTTGAGTTCCTGTATGTTGTCATGATCTCACCACGTCTCGTTAATCATAAGGTATACACCCCCGCCCTTCTTCTTACCAGAGAGCTGTTTGTTTCTGTCGGCGCGATACGTGAAGAAACCAGGTGGCTGTACCGACTCTAACGTATCCCGAGTGAGCCATGTTTCCGTGAAACAAAGAATGTTGCAATCTCTGATGTCTCTCTGGAAGGCAACCCATGCTCCGATTTCGTCTACCTTGTTGTCAAGAGACTGGACATTGGCGGGTAGTATACTCGGGAGCGGTGCGCGATGTGCCCGTCTACAGAGCCTGACCAGAAGACCGCTCCATCTGCCCCTTCTGCAGTGCCTTTGTTTTGAGTCGCCGGCTGGGATCCGATCCATTGTCCTGTGTGGTGGACCAAACAGAGGATCCGCTTCGGGAAAGTCGTATTCCTGTTCGTAATGTTGGTAAGTTGACGTTGCTCTTATATCCAAATAGTTCCTCCCGGCTGTATGTAATAAAACTTAAGATTTCCTGGGGTTACAATGTAAGAAATAATACATTAAAAAAACAATACTGCATAGTTTCCTAGGAACGCGAAGCGAGGCGGCCATCTCTGTCTCATTCCTGAGGTAATGCATGTTAGAAACACCTTTGGCATCGATTACAGCTGTGAACCTTCTTGGGTAAGTCTATAAGAGCTTTGCACACCTGGATTGTGCAATATTTGCCCATTTATTATTTTCAAAATTCTTCAAGATGTTGAGGATCATGGTTAGACAGCGATTTTCAAGTATTGCCATTCAAGTATTCAGTCAAACTGTAACTTGACCACTCCGTAACATTCACAGTCACTTATTGGTAAGCAGCTCCAGTGTAGATTTGGGCTTGTGTTGTAGGTTATTGTCCTGCTGAAAGGTGAATTCCTCTCCCAGTCTCCGGTGTAATGCAGACTGGATCAGGTTTTCCTCTAGGATTTTGCCTGTGCTTAGCTACATCCTGTTTCTTTTTATCCTGATAAACTCCCCAGTTTTTGGCCTCATTGCAACATCCCTGAGTAGTTTCATTCCTGTCCTGCAGCTCAATTCAGAAAGAAGACTGTCTTTGTGTCTGGGTGGTTTAATACATAATCCACATCATAATTATTAACTTGACAATACTTAAAGAGATAGTCAATGTCACTGCCATTCGTTATGAGGCTTTCAGAAAGCTCCCTATAGTTAAATCTGTGTTTTGAAATGCAATACTTGACTGAGGAACCTTACAGATGTTGTATGTATGGGGGACAGTGGGGTTAGTCAGTCAAAAATCATGTCAACCCCTATTAATTCTCTATTAGTCCATGGAACTTATGTGATTTGTTAAGACAAATTTGACTCCTGAACTAATTTAGGCTTTCCTAAACAAAGAGGCTGAATAGGCCAACTTATGCAATGACTATATTTTAGTTATACTGTATATATTTTTTTATTATCTTAAATTCGTTTTTTTATATTTTGTGTAGCTTTTTGACAATAAATCAATTTTAATCACACTTTGTAACACAATAAAATGCGAAGAAATCCAAGGCTCCTGAATATTTTTGCAGGGTAGTGTGATTTTTTTTTCTTGCACACATGATAGTTAAGACCTTGTTCATTGTTTTATAGTATAATTATTATAAAACACATTTCCAGTATGTGCTGTATCTGTGAAAGAAAGGCAATTATTAAGAAAAATGTCCAGGATAAGGTCACTTATTGTAAATGTCTCTCTTTGTTCTCAGGCTCTTATTATCGTAGGGCCTTGTTCATAGATTAGAATTATAACACACATAATGTCTTCCTGGCCTACAGTATGCTGTTTCAAAAAGGTGTCTGTGAAAGAAAGGAAATGAACAAGAACCATTTTCAGGTTAAGGCCACTTATTGTAAAGGTCTCTCATTGTGCGATTCACTGAGAGCATACAATGATCCTTGTACGTGACTCTGTCAAAGATGCAATGTAAGATAAATGATTAGTGACGGTGAGTCTCTAAGGGGAACCCACTGGGCACACACTGGTTGAATCAACGTTATTACGTAGAAACAACGTGGAATAGTGGGAAGTGATTGTGGTCTTGGAAAACATTTAAAAACATTTGAAAATGAGTACCAAATCAAATAAAAAGGTTTTCAGTAGATGGCATGAAAACATCAACAGGTGTAGGATCTTAATTTGATCACCCTGTTGCAGGACAAGTTTCCTGCAATGCAGGAGATTTAAATCTTTGAGGTTTAAAAACGCTATTGAAGTTTAATAGCCACTTTGAGATTTCAGACTTGATTTTCTCTTCAAATAAAGATCCTACGTGTCTAAGTGTACCAATATTGTATGAAGAAACAGAAAGCTAAGTTGACAGACATTACATTTTTGGAATAGAATTATAGAAGCAGAATAAATGCCATATCAGAACCTTTTATGTACAGTATATAATTAAATACTTAAAATAATTAGACTGAATAAGATTGAATGTGTCCTTTAATTGGAGAACATCTTGAGATTTAACCTACGACTAAAGATTCATTTACTTTTCTACTGCCTTCCAAAGGCAAACATGAATTTGTAATTTTACTCAACAAGCTTTTTCAAATTCAGCTCACTTCGAGCAGTTTGTTGATCGAACAAACTAACACATTGGCCCAACTTCTTGTTCATTTAAAGTCCACTCAACTCAGAATAAGCAATTTGTTAGCATGGCTTTTTTTAATATCGTAGACGTTTGTCGAGGATTTGGGTATCATGTGCACATAATTGTATTACAGTAACTGGTTCAAATATAAAACTGTGTGGAACCTGATTAGTGTTTGATTCAGGAGGTGATCTAAGTTGCTGGAAATGTTTTGAGGTCAACGACAGGGCTAACTGGCATGTCATTTTAGCTCTCATCAATGGGAGCTGCTTGTGAGCTAACTTTATCTATTACTAAGAATTTAGTAATTTTCAAATGACTGAATAATTAGAATGTTTGGAGATACTCTGTATGAATACACAATGAATCTGCTAGAATTTCATAAGGAAATTATTTTCTTTTGTTTGTCTGTGTCCCAAGGTGCAGAGCGGTGTGTGAGTGGCTGCGTGCCCCACCCTGAAGAAGAGAGGAGTGATGGAGGTGTGGAGCAGCGAAGAAGAAAAGGGTCTGACTGAACTGGAGGGCTCGACAGGCACCATGATAGCCTTGAACTCCTCCAGCCACCTCCTCCTCTACTATGATGCTGCTAACCACACCAACTACACCACTACCAACAACATCACCTATTTCCCTTACTACCAGCACTCCCTCCCTGTGGCTGCTAGCTTCATCCTAGCCTACCTGTTCATCTTCCTGCTGTGCATGGTGGGTAATGTGCTGGTGTGTCTGATCGTGCTGGGGAACCGCCGCATGAGAACCGTCACCAACCTTTTCATCCTCAACCTGGCGGTCAGCGACCTGTTGGTGGGCATTTTCTGCATCCCCACAACGCTGGTGGACAACCTCATCACAGGTAGGTAACGGTTTGACTGACCTGGTGAATGCAACTCTGTATGGGGTGGCGAATGCAACTCTGTCTGAGCCGGCGAACCAAAACTGGTCTACTACGTCACATATGTACAGAAACAGTGCATCCGGGAATATTCAAACCCCTTCACTTTTTCCACATTTTGTTACGTTAGTGTTGTTCAAAAATTGATTAAATACAAAATGTTCCTCTTCAATCTACACACAATACCCCATAATGGCAAAGGAAAAACGGGTTTAGACATTTTTGCAAATGTATAAAATAAAAAAAGATATATCTTATTTACATAAGTATTGAGACCCTTTGCTATGAGACTCGAAATTGAGCTCAGGTGCCTCCTGTTTCCATTGAACCTCCTTGAGATGTTTCTTCAACTTGATTGGAGTCCACCTGTGGTAAATTCAATTGATTGGAGATGATTTGGAAAGGCACACACTTGCCAATATAAAGTCCAACAGTTGACAGTGCATGTAAAAACAAAAACCAAGACACGAGGTCAAAAGAATTGTCTGTAGTGCTCCCAGACAGGATAGTGTCGCGGCACAGATCTGGGGAAGGGCAACATAAATGTCTGCAGCATTGAAGGTCCCCAAGAACACAGTGGCCTCCATCATTCTTAAATGGAAGAAGTTTGGAACCACCAAGACTCTTCCTAGAGCTGGATGCCCGGCCAAACTGAGCAATCGGGGGAGAAGGACCTTGGTCAGGGAGGTGACCAAGAACCCAATGGTCACTCTGACAGAGCTCCAGAGTTCCTCTGTGGAGATGGGAGAACCTTCCAGAAGGACAACAATCTCTGCTGCACTCCACAAATCAGGCCTTTATCGTAGAGTGGCCAGACGGAAGCCGCTACAGTGAAGCATGGTGGTGGCAGCATCATGTTGTGGGGATGTTTTTCAGCATCAGGGACTGGGAGACTAGTCAGGATCGAGGGAAAGATGAACAGAGCAAAGTACAGAGATCCTTGATGAAAACCTGCTCCAGAGCGCTCAGGGCCTCAGACTGGGAGAAAGGTTACCTTCCAACAGGACAATGACCTTAAGCACACAGCCAAGACAACGCAGGAGTGGCTTCGGGACAAGTCTCTGAATGTCCTTGAGTGGCCCAGCCAGAGCCCGGACTTGAACCCGATCGAACATCTCTGGAGAGACCTGAAAGTAGCTGTGCAGCAACACTCCACATCCAACCTGACACGGCTTGAGAGGATCTGCAGAGAAGAATGGGAGAAACCCCCCAAATACAGGTGTGACAAGCTTGTAGCGTCATACCCAAGAAGACTCAAGGCTGTAATTGCTGCCAAAGGTGCTTCAACAAAGTAGCGAGTAAAGGGTCTGAATACTTGTGTGAATGTGATATCAGCTTTTTATTTGTAATACATTTGCAAACATCTCTAAAAACCTGTTTTTGTTCTATCATTATTGGGTATTGTGTGTAGATTGATGTGGGGGGGAAACTATTTAATCCATTTTAGAATAAGGCTGTAATGTATCAAAATGTGGAAAAGGGGAAGGCGTCTAAATACTTTCCGAATGCACTGTATGTGCACCATGTCATTGGTCTCTGTCTCGCTCTGCTGTGTGTGCATCTTGCTAACTGTCATGCAAATGGCAGGGGCTGAAGCTCATTGGCAGGAACTCAAAATGTTAGGGGGCTGGCCAATGTGGGGGAAAATGGTGCAGCACAGCTTCCAAAAAAATGGTTGATTTTAAACTAGGGATTTTGTTGCTAATTGAGGTAAGACATTCTGCATGTATGAACTACACATTGACACATCCAGCCCACAGCGGGAGGTAAAAAAAAAAACTTAATAGCAAAGTTCCAGAGCATGTCTTTAGTAATTTGTGAATTGACTGAATGACTCATCAAAAACAAAGAACAGAAACATTGTTATAATGAATATAAACAAAGTGTTGCTGCAGGCAACATTAAATGATCAGAGGAGACATAACAGAGTGAGGAATATTGTCAGAGATCCTTCCTGCTGAATGCTTTTCATGAGTTTGTATTTTTACCACTGGCCATTTTCTTCTTATCTTCCAAAAGCAGAACAAAAAAAATTGGAAACTTGGCTACTTCAGAACTCAATTTACATAAGTATTAATATTTTATCACTGGGTTTGGATATTGGAGGGACCCATGTATGCCCATAAGCATTGAACATTTTAACCTTGGTCCACCCCACTATCTTTTCGTCACCCCCAAGACCCAATGTGAAGGCCAAACCCTGCCAGTGGACATACATTACCAGTCAAAACACACACCTACTCATTCTTTATTTTTACTATTTTCTACATTGTAGAATAATAGTGAACACATCAAAACTATGAAATAACACATATAGAATCATGTAGTAACCAAAAAAATATAAAATAGATTTTGATTTGTTTAACATTTGAGTCTTCAAAGTAGCCACCCTTTGCCTTTGACAGCTTTGCCCACACTTGGCATTCTCTCAACCAGATTCATGAGGTAGTCACCTGGAATGCTTTCAATTAACAGGTGTGCCTTGTTAAAAGTCAATTTGTGGAATTTCTTTTCTTCATAGTGCTTTTGAGCCAATCAGTTGTGTTGTGACAAGGTAGGAGTGGTATACAGAAGATATCCCTATTTGGTAAAAGATCAAGTCCATATTATGAAAGAACAGCTCAAATAAGCAAAGAGAAACGACAGTCCATCATTACTTTAAGACATGAAGGTCAGTCAATCAAGGACTTTTTAAAGTTGCTTCAGGTGCAGTCGCAAAAACTATCAAGCGCTATGATGAAACTGGCTCTCATGAGGACCACCACAGGAAAGGAAGACCTCTGCTGCAGAGGATAAGTTCATTAGAGTTATCAGCCTGTCAGTTCTCTTTGGTTATTTGAACTGTCCTTGCCATAATATGGACTTGGTCTTTTAACAAAATGTTTGACTGGTACTGTACATTAACTGACAGAAATAGCAAATCCTCCATGTAACTAATCTCATAGGCCTAATAGTACTGTAGAGCTCTTTTTACTTGCTCACAATATAGCTGGGTCGCCCCGTCCTTTCCATAGGCGTCCACCACCCTGCAGCACCCCAACTTAACACAACCCACTCAGCTTTAGGATCTTAGTGAAACATTAATTTATTGGTTGGGTGTGTTAGGCCAAGGCCAGAGTGACAACCCACAGGACGGCAGACCCCCAGGGCCCGGACTTAGCAGCCCAGCAGCTAGGGATTGACTAAATGGGTGTCTACCCTGACGTGG
Source organism: Salvelinus namaycush (assembly GCF_016432855.1). Taxonomy (NCBI): domain Eukaryota; kingdom Metazoa; phylum Chordata; class Actinopteri; order Salmoniformes; family Salmonidae; genus Salvelinus; species Salvelinus namaycush. The sequence goes on from NC_052307.1 coordinate 33,914,954, forward strand.
GCATGTTTTCAATGCACACTCCTTTAGTTGTACTGTATTCCATATAAGGCATCCAGACCTTATGAAAGTTGCCCAGTATACCCTTTAATCTTGTAATAAATCAAATCTAGTGATCCATAACTTGACATTGTGGGAGGATAACCAACCTTCCAATGAATGACAATCCATTTCTTAGCCGCTATAAATGCTTGGTTACACAGTTTCTTCAGATAAATCTCCAGTATCAGCACTTCCAAGCAAACAAAAACAGGAAGAAGGGAGAATCTGTAGACATGCTGAGATAAAAGAACATACTCTTTGTCAGAATTCAGCCAGCCTTCACAAGACCATAACATATGCAAATATGTCCCATTTAGTGTTTTACACCTCCAGCAGAGGAATAACATTTCACTGGCATATAGTATGTTCTATGGATGGTCTTAAACTGCTGTAATTTATGTCTGAGATTATATGAACATGACTGGGCATTCAAACATATCTCTATCCATTCATCACCATCAATAGCTTCTACCAGGTCTTCTTCACATTTTCGTTTTGCATTTTTTGTCTCATCGGGAAAAGCCTATATCATCCCTTGATACAACGCGCACATAGGTTAGGCTACTATGGCGAGCGAGTGTTACGCCTTTTCATTTTCAATAAGTATTGATTACCCATTTATTTGTCTCTGCCTGCAAATCATCCTCCTAAAAGGTAGGTTATATCCTATAAGCCTATGCAAAACGTAGCAAGAGTCGCTGTCGTCATTCTTGCTGCTTCAAGTTCAGTAGCCATACCTGCGAGTTCAGGTGCGGGTGTGGTCTCAATTAAATAGAGTAGGCTATAGCCTATGCATGGGCGTAGAAGCACAGGGAAGTTATCTGTCCAAGGAAATTTACTTCCTAAATACTTTACTACATTGCCTAGAAATAGGTCTAAATATTGATCAACCATATTTCTCAGTCTGAAAATCTTCGAACTCCTAAATGCTAGGCTAAAAATAGCTCAAGAGAAAGTGCAAGTCTCTTCAACTCTGCTTTCTTCAAACTACATCTAGCATATTGGCTGATATAGCCCAGTAATACAGGTAGCCTAATATAAGGGCCATGTGAGAATCACTGGTAATGTAACCTATTTCTTAAGTTATTTTTGTGCATTTGATATTGCCTATAGGGCGCAAAGTTGCTGGAACCATGGCTGGAAAGTGAGCTGTGTCACATATGCCTAAAATAACATTGCGGGACTGCAGTTGGGTTTAGGACCAGGGAGTCAGGCAGAAAACCAGCAGGTGCGGGCGGAGTGCGATTTGAAAGGCTGTGGATGCGGTGCAGACCTCTACTTTGCGCCATGACCGTAATGCCTGTAACGCTAGTACTGTTTATTACTGTCTCAGTGTGAAAAGTAGGGAATTAGCTAGGGAAACTGACAGATCAATAATGTTACATCGACATACTGACTAATAAAAACTCACATTGCACTGAAAAAACATCAGAATATCAATCTTCAATTGTTTGGCTGATGGTTTTATCATTTGATTCAGGTCTAGTGTGACTGAGGCAAAGATAATAGCTAAAGTTAGCCAACTTTTGGCAAGCTCTCTCTCTCTCTAATGGTACATCAACTGGCGAAAGCTAGCCAAGTGAATTTACTTCTGTTGAAATGGGACAAAACAAAGGCTACAAAACATTTCCATACAAACAACTGCTAGCCACCTCATATCGCTATCTGACAGATAGCTAGAGGCTAGAGCTGACCTGGCTGTGGTAGCTACTAGCTAGCGTAGATAATTCATTCACCTCAGTCGAGAGGGTTGGAAACATTAGCGAACGATACATGTCAGTTACAATACTAGCTCAGAACTGCGAATAAAAACTATTTTTTTCCTGTAAAGTTCAACAGCAGTTACCTGACCAGCTATATCAGTCAACTAAAGAGTAGCCAGTTTCTGCTCTACTTGCGTTTACAACTCGGTGAAAGAGGTCCACACACACACACTGAACTATGCTCAACTCTTGCGTGCTGGTCCAGCCAGCCTTCCAGAAGCTTTGCATGACCCCCCATCCCCAGTGAAAGTTGCACCCCTGTAAAAATATATCCAAAGTTAGAAACATAGCGTGACATTTCGGTCAACGACCTTCATCAGACAGAGTAGTACCACTACTCCAGTTGTTTGAGCACGAAACCCCCTTTTCCTTCGACAAGGTAGAGTCATAATGAGATTTAATTCATATTAATGATGGGTAAGAGTAGCACCTCGTGGACAAAGATCAGATTCTGATTCTCTACATTCTCTGTCGAGAAACTAACCCTATAAGAATGGGTGTACATATCCTCTTGTCCTCATTATTCATAATGTTAACCTTTTGCATGCCCATTCATTTGAGGAAATTAAATTACTATTGAACTAAAGTGTTTTGTAGAAAGCAATCTAATGGACAGAAAATCATTGCTTTGGGTATCTTGTTAATATACATTTTCTGCAATTTATCTTGGCAACGGGATATAAATTGTGCCTATACCCCGCTGAGCTTGGTGTGATGAAGAGCTTTGTTCAAACATAACTTAGAAATCTTAGACACTGTTTGAGTTTTATTTAATGCATATTTCATCATGTTCTTTTCAGACTGTCATTATGCACTTTCTACTGATGGAAAATGGGGGAATGTAAATTGCTAATTTACAGACTAGTTGTATAACTGTTATACATATAGCAAATGGCTCATCTATAGTTGTATAACTTCATGATAGCAAATTACAGCCAAATAGCAAATTATACTTATGATTCCCCATTCTACAGACACATTCGAATTGGTTTTCATTACCATCTTTTGCCTTATTCATCAAGTCCTTCAAAACAAACAGAATAGATGTTTAACCAGTGTTTATATCTCCATCTGTGGGTTGAGTGATTGTGTCTGTAAATGTATATATTGTGCCATCAACTTGTTAGTGCATATGACACAACTGTGTTCAAGGCCTAGGAAATTGCAGCTGGGAAAGTCTATGTATTTTAATTTGTCCTTATTTTACCAAGTAAATTGAACTATATGGCTGCTGTCTCTTTTGTAGTTGTTGGTAATTGTCATTGATTTTGTCAACAGGCTGGCCGTTTACCAACACTGTGTGTAAACTGAGTGGTCTGGTGCAGGGGATGTCTGTGGCTGCCTCAGTCTTCACCCTGGTGGCCATCGCAGTGGACAGGTTGGTATGATGGAGGGAATTTGGTTGGAGGCAATGATTCTTGTTTACTGTGTAATTTATCTCACCTGTGATTGAGGGTCCCCTACAGTGTAGAAATAGCCATTCAAACAGTTTTCAAAGTAAAAAACAGAACATTGGGGTGCCAATATATTTGACCACATTTGTATAGTGCCTTGGCACAAAAAAAACAGCAAGCATTCTTCCTTTTCCTCTCTCTATTTCCACTCTCCACAGGTTCCGCTGCATTGTGTACCCTTTTCAGCCCAAACTCACCCTCCTAGTTGCCAAGGCGACCATAGCGATGATCTGGGTTCTGGCCGTGGTAATCATGTGTCCCTCAGCAGCTGCCCTGACCGTGGAGGAGGTGGCTGATCACTACATGGTTTACAGCCAGAACTACAACATGACCTACCCCCTGTACTCCTGCTATGAGAACTTTGCTGACCCGAAGATGAGAAAGGTCTACACCACGGTTCTGTTCGCACACATCTACTTGGTGCCCCTGACTCTCATCACCGTCATGTACGGGCGCATCGGGGTGAAGCTCTACACCTCTGTGGTGTCAAGCAGAGAACCTCAGGATGCAGCACCTCCTCCCCCCACGGCCAGGCATGAGGGGGGAAGGCCACAGATCTCCCAGAAGAAGATCAAGGTGATCAAGATGCTGATTGTGGTGGCCTTGCTGTTCATGCTGTCCTGGCTGCCGCTGTGGACTCTGATGCTGCTGACGGACTACGGAGGGCTGGGAGAGGAACAGCTGGAGCTCCTCACTGGATACATCTTCCCCTTCGCCCACTGGCTAGCCTTTTCCAACTCCTCTGTCAACCCCATCATCTACGGATACTTCAACGAGAACTTCAAGAGGGGCTTCCAGGCCGTCTGCCAGACCAACTCTTGTTGCCGCACAGGGAATAGGGGTGAGGTAACGGGAAGGGGAACTAGGGAAGGTAGAGCAAGAGGTGGGGGTAATGGTGGATTGGATGGAGGCGGACTGAGGGATCCCACAAGCAACCCCAATCCTCTCTTGTTTGGGGCAAGAAACAAAGTATACACCGACGGTAATGTGGCAGACTCTGTGCTCCTTGAGCTGGAGTTGAAGAAGAATTCTAAGGTGGGAAGCAACACAGTCCATGTTGAGGGCATGGGGACTGGGGCGAGTGGAGGAATGGGAATTGGCTATGTGATGAACAAAAAGGGGATTCATGTTGAGGAGCCCACCAGCCCAATGGGAGTGTGTCAGGCCTGGGATCATTAGTGGGGATTGAAACCATGGAGGTGATTTCAGCATCCCTTATGAATAGAAAAGATAGGCACAGTCTTATTTAATTTTTCAGATGGTGTGGTATGTGGACTCAAGTCAACATTAAATTAGACCACATGACAAACTTTGATCTTGGAGTCTTTCTAAGATCCCTCCAACCACTAAAAAAAGACCTGGGCCCGTATCCATAAAGTGTCTGAATAGAAAATTGGTCATAATAAGTGCTGAGAATAGACATCCCACTGGGCGCACACTGGTTGAATCAACGTTGTTTCAACGTAATTTGTCAACGCGTTGTGCCGTGGAATCAACGTAGAAAATGCGTAGGATTTTTTTTTTTTAAGTCATCAACCAGTACTGTTTATCAAATTTCAACCAGCGTTGTAAACATTGAAATTAGAATAAAACAAACTTAAATACATAGATTAAACAACCTGTTGGTCAGGTTATGTCAATCTAATTCCAACATAATCATCATGTCTACTTTAAACTGGGTTAAATTCTACATAGAAATGTTAATCTTTTTCATCCTATATTCAATATACACTGCTCAAAAAAATAAAGGGAGCACTTAAACAACACAATGTAACTCCAAGTCAATCACACTTCTGTGAAATCAAACTGTCCGCTTAGGAAGCAACACTGATTGACAATAAATTTCACATGCTGTTGTGCAAATGGAATAGACAACAGGTGGAAATTATAGGCAATTAGCAAGACACCCCCAATAAAGGAGTGGTTCTGCAGGTGGTGACCACAGACCACTTCTCAGTTCCTATGCTTCCTGGCTGATGTTTTGGTCACTTTTGAATGCTGGCGGTGCTTTCACTCTAGTGGTAGCATGAGACGGAGTCTACAACCCACACAAGTGGCTCAGGTAGTGCAGCTCATCCAGGATGGCACATCAATGCGAGCTGTGGCAAGAAGGTTTGCTGTGTCTGTCAGCGTAGTGTCCAGAGCATGGAGGCGCTACCAGGAGACAGGCCAGTACATCAGGAGACGTGGAGGAGGCCGTAGGAGGGCAACAACCCAGCAGCAGGACCGCTACCTCCGCCTTTGTGCAAGGAGGAGCAGGAGGAGCACTGCCAGAGCCCTGCAAAATGACCAGCAGGCCACAAATGTGCATGTGTCTGCTCAAACGGTCAGAAACAGACTCCATGAGGGTGGTATGAGGGCCCGACATCCACAGGTGGGGGTTGTGCTTACAGCCCAACACCGTGCAGGACGTTTGGCATTTGCCAGAGAACACCAAGATTGGCAAATTCGCCACTGGCGCCCTGTGCTCTTCACAGATGAAAGCAGGTTCACACTGAGCACATGTGACAGACGTGACTGAGTCTGGAGACGCCGTGGAGAACGTTCTGCTGCCTGCAACATCCTCCAGCATGACCGTTTTGGCGGTGGGTCAGTCATGGTGTGGGGTGGCATTTCTTTGGGGGGCCGCACAGCCCTCCATGTGCTCGCCAGAGGTAGCCTGACTGCCATTAGGTACCGAGATGAGATCCTCAGACCCCTTGTGAGACCATATGCTGGTGCGGTTGGCCCTGGGTTCCTCCTAATGCAAGACAATGCTTGACCTCATGTGGCTGGAGTGTGTCAGCAGTTCCTGCAAGAGGAAGGCATTGATGCTATGGACTGGCCCGCCCGTTCCCCAGACCTGAATCCAATTGAGCACATCTGGGACATCATGTCTCGCTCCATCCACCAACGCCACGTTGCACCACAGACTGTCCAGGAGTTGGCGGATGCTTTAGTCCAGGTCTGGGAGGAGATCCCTCAGGAGACCATCCGCCACCTCATCAGGAGCATGCCCAGGCGTTGTAGGGAGGTCATACAGGCACGTGGAGGCCACACACACTACTGAGCCTCATTTTGACTTGTTTTAAGGACATTACATCAAAGTTGGATCAGCCTGTAGTGTGGTTTTCCACTTTAATTTTGAGTGTGACTCCAAATCCAGACCTCCATGGGTTGATAAATTTGATTTCCATTGATCATTTTTGTGTGATTTTGTTGTCAGCACATTCAACTATGTAAAGAAAAAAGTATTTAATAAGAATATTTCATTCATTCAGATCTAGGATGTGTTATTTTAGTGTTCCCTTTATTTTTTTGAGCAGTGTACATTGTTTTGGGTGGTTGGAATTATGTTGAATTTCATATTTGATTAGACATACATGTATTTTTCTCACCCATCTACACACAGTACCCCATCATTACAAATATTTCTTGGCACATTTATTGAAAATTGAAATACAGGAATCTCATTTACATAAGTATTCACACCCTTGACTCAATAACTTGTAGAAAAGAGGGAGGCAGAAAATAAAAATTGCCGGAGCTGAAGAAGTCTATCGATCCGCTAATACAGAATTAGTAAAGGCCCAGTGCACTACTTTTATGAAAAAAAATGTAAACTAAACGTATGACTGTTTACCAGCATTTGTAACTTGAGTCTGATAATTGTGTACAAAATAGTTAATCTGATAATACTTGTGGAATATAAAATGTTTTCCAGTTTCTTGAAATACTTTGCAAATGCAAGTTATTTCTATGTAAAAACTGACATGGTCTATTTCCTATTCCATTTTAGTAGACACTCTTATCCAGGGCTACTTACAGTAGTGAGTGCATACATTTTCATACTGGTCCCTCGTGGGAATTGAACCCACAACCGTAGCATTGCAAGCACCATGCTCTACCAACTGAGCCACATAATTTTATCACAAACCACTTCATGTCTCAATGTACTCAATTACTGTATTGTGCATTGTTTTTCTTCTTGGCGATGGAAAGTCTACAGGTACAAACCTAGATGAAGAGCCTATGTTCAATACCAACAAAATCTCACACTAAATTCATGCAAATATGTACAAAAAGTATTTTAGCAGATTGTGCATTTTCGTAAGGCTTAATTTGTGTGAAATTAGACAGTTTTGTGCAACTTCGTTCAGTGGAAAATACATTGTTCCTCAGTTTGCCCCCGAAAAATCTTTGAAAGTTTTTGGAGCAATGCATTTTGACAAATGCTGTTCTACACTGCTTTTTGTGTCCCACATTTATTCATATAGAAAAACTTAACCCAATATTGTTAATCAACCAGGTTGTTACCAAAATACTTTTGGAATCTTTTTGATTAATGCCTATGCTGTTTTCGGTTTGTTTTTGCTTAATACTTTGGGATACTGGTGCTATGTTTGCAACTATAACGAGTCTGGACTATGATCAAGTCATAAAGTTAAACAGGTTCATGTAAAATAATGAATTATGTTGGCTTACACTTATGGCACTTCCAAGGCTGTTTCATTATGATTATTACGGCCGTGTCAATCATGGAATGTACTTAGGCATATGCCAGCATTGTAGGCCTACTAGGCTTCCATGGCAATGGCCGTTAGAGCTTACTTTTTTCCCTAGGTATGAGCCGTGTTTAGAGTCCCTGTTGCAGCTTTCACTCTTCCACTATATTGGTGGCAGCGTTGGGATCACATCCAGCTCACGTCTAATTAGGTGATCTAGTGGTGGGAAGCGTTCTGTTTTTCAACATTGTGTTGGGTGTAATTACATTGATATATCTAGTGAACAATGGATAAGCAACAATTTTATATTCCACAAGCGGACCGTGATGGATAGAAGTAGTTACTACAGGTGTGATCAAGCCTTACATCAAAGTTGCCTGAAGCTGAATGGAAAGTGCTATGCGCTGACCAGTTATTCAGAAGGAAATCCTCTGTGACTGTCTAATTTAACTTACCAGTGTGGACCCAAAACAAAAACATTCTACACATTTACTAACTACCTGTTTAAAGTGTTATTACAACCACGGTGGTGTTTTGTTACTGAAGCGTGAATATCTAATAACCTGACAATGATCCACATCATATGGGTAGACAAATAATGGAAGTGTGTTATGCAACAAAAAACAACTATCCTTTTTTAGGATGCAAAACAGTAATATGAATCACTGTTGTTCCATCCTGGTCTGATCTAATGAGATGGAAGTAGGATTTTCTACGGCCTAGAATCGAGTCCTTTCCCAGTCATGAAGGAGGCCCCTCTTGGTTCTCATTGACGAAGACTGAACTCAAGTTAGGGGTTACATGTCAGACTCTCCTATACCACTTTGCCCAACATGTTAAACCCCAGAGGTTGTAAATAAACCATTTTTAAGGTGATATACAGTACTAGTCAAAAGTTGACACACCTACTCACCACTTTTGTACAACGCGACTCAGACCAGAACATCCGGACCTATTTTTCTCCATATCCCCGGATTTCAACCGCAAGCTCTGGACATTTACACCTGGATTTCACAGCTAGCTAGCTGTTACCCATGTGACTATTGGCTTACGTCGATCCCGGAGCAAACATCAATTATTCCGGAGCTAGCCAGCTGAAGAGTTCCATCAGCCACTCCTGGGCTACAATCACCTATCCGGACACGTTTTACTGCCAATGCGGAGCCCCACCGGGCCTTCACGACTGGACTACCGACGTTATCTGCCCGAGGGAGTTGTCCAACTGGCACCTCCGTCGCGACGTTACCTGAACGCCCATCTGCGGCCCGCTAATCGTTAGCTGTCTTATCGGCTGCTATCTGAATAAGTCTATCGGACAATTTTTCTTGGGTCACTATAACTATATCTATTTTGCCAGTTGGATTGATCCCCTCTACCACACGGAACCCCACTAATCTACTGACGGAAACGCACAAGTTGGCTAAAAACAGACCTCCATCCTATGCTAGCTTGCTACCGATGGCCCGGCTAGCTGTCTGAATCGCCGTGACCCCAACCAACCTCTACTCACTGGACCCTTATGATCACTCGACTAAGCATGCCTCTCCTTAATGTCAATATGCCTTGTCCATTGCTGTTCTGGTTAGTGTTTATTGGCTTATTTCACTGTAGAGCCTCTAGCCCTGCTCACTATACCTTATCCAACCTTTCAGTTCCACCACCCACACATGCGATGACATCACCTGGTTTCAATGATGTTTCTAGAGACAATATCTCTCTCATCATCACTCAATACCTAGGTTTACCTCCACTGTATTCACATCCTACCATACCTTTGTCTGTACATTATTCCTTGAAGCTATTTTATCGCCCCCAGAAACGTCCTTTTACTCTGTGCTAGACGTTCTAGACGACCAATTCTCATAGCTTTTAGCCGTACCCTTATCCTACTCCTCCTCTGTTCCTCTGGTGATGTAGAGGTGAATCCAGGCCCTGCAGTGCCTAACTCCACTCCTATTCCCCAGGCGCTCTCTTTTGATGACTTCTGTAACCGTAATAGCCTTGGTTTCATGCATGTTAACATTAGAAGCCTCCTCCCTAAGTTTGTTTTATTCACTGCTTTAGCACACTCTGCCAACCCGGATGTTCTAGCCGTGTCTGAATCCTGGCTTAGGAAGACCACCAAAAATTCTGACATTTTCATCCCTAACTACAACATTTTCAGACAAGATAGAACGGCCAAAGGGGGCGGTGTTGCAATCTACTGCAAAGATAGCCTGCAGAGTTCTGTCCTACTATCCAGGTCTGTACCCAAGCAATTTGAACTTCTACTTTTAAAAATCCACCTCTCTAAAAACAAGTCTCTCGCCGTTGCCGCCTGCTATAGACCACCCTCTGCCCCCAGCTGTGCTCTGGACACCATATGTGAACTGATTGCCCCCCATCTATCTTCAGAGCTCGTGCTGCTAGGCGACCTAAACTGGAACATGCTTAACACCCCAGCCATCCTACAATCTAAGCTTGATGCCCTCAATCTCACACAAATTATCAATGAACCTACCAGGTACCACCCCAAAACCGTAAACACGGGCACCCTCATAGATATCATCCTAACCAACTTGCCTCTAAATACACCTCTGCTGTTTTCAACCAAGATCTCAGCGATCACTGCCTCATTGCCTGCATCCGTAATGGGTCAGCGGTCAAACGACCTCCACTCATCACTGTCAAACGCTCCCTGAAACACTTCAGCGAGCAGGCCTTTCTAATCGACCTGGCCGGGGTATCCTGGAAGGATATTGATCTCATCCCGTCAGTAGAGGATGCCTGGTTTCTTTTTTTAAAATGCCTTCCTCACCATCTTAAATAAGCATGCCCTATTCAAGAAATTTAGAACCAGGAACAGATATAGCCCTTGGTTCTCTCCAGACATGACTGCCCTTAACCAACACAAAAACATCCTATGGCGTTCTGCATTAGCATCGAACAGCCCCCGTGATATGCAACTTTTCAGGGAAGCTAGAAACCAATATACACAGGCAGTTAGAAAAGCCAAGGCTAGCTTTTTCAAGCAGAAATTTGCTTCCTGCAACACAAACTCAAAAAAGTTCTGGGACACTGTAAAGTCCATGGAGAATAAGAACATCTCCTCCCAGCTGCCCACTGCACTGAAGATAGGAAACACTGTCACCACCGATAAATCCACTATAATTGAGAATTTCAATAAGCATTTTTCTACGGCTGGCCATGCTTTCCACCTGGCTACCCCTACCCCGGTCAACAGCACTGCACCCCCCACAGCTACTCGCCCAAGCCTTCCCCATTTCTCCTTCTCCCAAATCTAGTCAGCTGATGTTCTGAAAGAGCTGCAAAATCTGGACCCCTACAAATCAGCCGGGCTAGATAATCTGGACCCTTTCTTTCTAAAAATTATCTGCTGAAATTGTTGCCACCCCTATTACTAGCCTGTTCAACCTCTCTTTCGTGTTTTCTGAGATTCCCATAGATTGGAAAGCAGCTGCGGTCATCCCCCTCTTCAAAGGGGGGGACACTCTTGACCCAAACTGCTACAGACCTATATCTATCCTACCCTGCCTTTCTAAGGTCTTCGAAAGCCAAGTCAACAAACAGATTACCGACCATTTCGAATCCCACCATACCTTCTCCGCTATGCAATCTGGTTTCAGAGCTGGTCATGGGTGCACCTCAGCCACGCTCAAGGTCCTAAACGATATCTTAACCGCCATCGATAAGAAACAATACTGTGCAGCCGTATTCATTGACCTAGCCAAGGCTTTCGACTCTGTCAATCACCAGATCCTCATCGGCAGACTCGACAGCCTTGGTTTCTCAAATGATTGCATCGCCTGGTTCACCAACTACTTCTCTGATAGAGTTCAGTGTGTCAAATCGGAGGGTCTGTTGTCCGGGCCTCTGACAGTCTCTATGGGGGTGCCACAGGGTTCAATTCTTGGACCGACTCTCTTCTCTGTATACATCAATGATGTCGCTCTTGCTGCTGGTGAGTCTCTGATCCACCTCTACGCAGACGACATCATTCTGTATACTTCTGGCCCTTCTTTGGACACTGTGTTAACAACCCTCCAGGCGAGCTTCAATGCCATACAACTCTCCTTCCGTGGCCTCCAATTGCTCTTAAATACAAGTAAAACTAAATGCATGCTCTTCAACCGATCGCTGCCTGCACCTGCCCGCCTGTCCAAGATCACTACTCTGGACGGCTCTGACTTAGAATATGTGGACAACTACAAATACCTAGGTGTCTGGTTAGACTGTAAACTCTCCTTCCAGACTCACATCAAACATCTCCAATCCAAAGTTAAATCTAGAATTGGCTTCCTATTCCTCAACAAAGCATCCTTCACTCATGCTGCCAAACATACCCTTGTAAAACTGACCATCCTACCAATCTTCAACTTCGGTGATGTCATTTACAAAATAGCCTCCAATACCCTACTCAATAAATTGGATGCAGTCTATCACAGTGCCATCCGTTTTGTCACCAAAGCCCCATATACTACCCACCACTGCGACTTGTACGCTCTCGTTGGCTGGCCCTCGCTTCATACTCGTCGCCAAACCCACTGGCTCCAGGTCATCTACAAGACCCTGCTAGGTAAAGTCCCCCCTTATCTCAGCTCGCTGGTGACCATAGCAGCATCCACCTGTAGCACGCGCTTCAGCAGGTATATCTCTCTGGTCACCCCTAAAACCAATTCTTCCTTTGGCCGCCTCTCCTTCCAGTTCTCTGCTGCCAATGACTGGAACGAACTACAAAAATCCCTGAAACTGGAAACACTTATCTCCCTCACTAGCTTTAAGCACCAGCTGTCAGAGCAGCTCACAGATTACTGCACCTGTACATAGCCCATCTATAATTTAGCACAAACAACTACCTCTTTCCCTACTGTATTTATTTATTTATTTTGCTCCTTTGCACCCCATTATTTCTATCTCTACTTTGCACATTCTTCTACTGCAAATCAACCATTCCAGTGTTTTACTTGCTATATTTTTTTTGCCTTCACCTCCCTTATCTCACCTCACTTGCTCACATTGTATATAGACTTATTTTTCTACTGTATTATTGACTGTATGTTTGTTTTACTCCATGTGTAACTCTGTGTTGTTGTATGTGTCGAACTGCTTTGCTTTATCTTGGCCAGGTCGCAATTGTGAATGAGAACTTGTTCTCAACTTGCCTACCTGGTTACTGGTTAAATAAAGGTGAAATAAATAAAATCACAGGGCTTTTCTTTAATTTTCTATACTGTAGAATAATAGAAGACATCAAAACTATGAAATAACCAACAAAGTGTTATAAAAATATTTGGATTTGTTTATTTGAGATTCTTCAAATTAGCCACCCTTTGCCTTGACAGCGTGGCACACTCTTGGCATTCTCTCAACTAGCTTCACCTGGAATGCTTTTCCAACAATCTTGAAGGAGTTCCCACATATGCTGAGCACTTGTTGGCTGCTTTTCCTTCACTCTGCGGCCCAACTCATCCCAAACCATCTCAATTGGGTTGTAGTCAGGTGATTGTGGAGGCCAGGTCATCTGATGCAGCACTCCATCACTCTCCTTGGTCAAATAGCCCTTACACAGCCTGGAGGTATGTTGGGTCATTGTCCTGTTGAAAAACAAATGATCATCCCATCTGGTTTGTGCTTAGTGGGACTGAGTATCGCTGCAGAATGCTGTGGTAGCCATGCTGGTTCAGTGTGCCTTGAATTCTAAATAAATCACACAGTGTCACCAGCAAAGCACCCCCACACCACCTCCTCCATGCTTCACAGTGGGAATCACACACGCAGAGATCATCCGTTTACACACTCTGCGTCTCACAAAGACACGGCGGTTGGAACCAAAAATCTCCAGTTTGCATCCATCAGACCAAAAGGACAGATTTCCACCGGTCTAATGTCCATTGCTCGTGTTTCTTGGCCCATGCAAGTCTCTTCTTATTGGTGTCCTTTAGTAGTGTTTTTTTTGCAGCAATTTGACCACAAAGGCCTAATTCAGGCAGTCTCCTCTGAACAGTTGATGTTGAGATGTGTCTGTTACTTGAACTCTGTGAAGCATTTATTTGGGCTGCCATTTCTGAGGCTGGTAACTCTAATGAACTTATTCTCTGCAGCAGAGGTCTTCCTTTCCTGTGGTGGTCCTCATGAGAGCCAGTTTCATAATAGCGCTTGATGGTTATTGCGACTGCACTTGAAGAAACTTCCAAAGTTTTTGAAATGTTCCGGATTGACTGACCTTCATGTCTTAAAGTAATGGACTGTCATTTCTCTTTGCGTATTAGAGCTGTTCTTGCCATAATATGGACTTGGTCTTTTACTAAATAGGGATATCTTCTTTATACCACCCCTACCTTGGCACAACACAACTGATTGGCTCAAACGTATTTAGAAGGAAAGCAGTTCCACAAATTAACTTTTAACAAGGAACACCTGTTAATTGAAATGCATTCCCGGTGACTACATCATGAAGCTGGTTGAGAGAATGCCAAGAGTGTGCAAAGCTGTCAACAAGGCAAAGGGTGGCCACATTGAAAAATCTCAAATATATTTAGATTTGTTTAACAATTTTTTTGGTTACTACATGATTTCATGTGTGTTATTTCATTGTCTTCACACAAACGATGTAGAAAATAGTCAAAATAAAGAAAAACCCTTGAATGAGTTCGTGTCGCTGCTATGAGCATCCACATTAATGTACTAGTCTTTAGAACCATATTCTATTCTTAATTATAATAAAAGTGACTCCAAAATGGCAATACATAATTTACCATTCATTGCTATTTGGTACAAAATAGTCTGAAACGACCAAAATGAATTACAAATGCATCCAAGAAGTTTGTAGTCACAAGCTTGATGTAGTCATTGCGTGCTAGAAATATGGGACCAAATACTAAAGTTTTGACTACTTTATTCATAAGAATCTTTAGGGGTGTCAATTTTGACCCCTACATTAGAGAAAGAAGTATTGCTTGTTAAACAAAACCTCTTTCTCTGAGCAACTGTATTACTATAAAACAATATACCCATTTTTTTTCAGCATACAATATAGCTTAGTATTTGATTTATTCATTTTATACAGTCATTATTGCGCGTCATCTTTTTTGTCACATACACTGGCTAGGTGCAGTTTTACAGGGTCAGTCATAGTAGTACGGCACCCCTGGAGCAAATTAACTGCCTTGCTCAAGGGCACATCAACATATTTTTCACCTTGTCGGCTCATTTGAACCAACAACCTTTCGGTTACTGGCCCAACGCTCTAAACGCAACATTTGGTTTGTCTACAAATAAATGCTTGATATGTTAGATTCACGTTTCTATCTCAACCAAAAATCTAAGTTAAAGAATAGCACTAAATCAAATCAAAAACTTTAAATACACTTTAAAGTTTGATTTAGTCCTATTTTTAAACTTAGATTTTTGGTGAAGATGGAGACGTGAATCTAACATATCAAGCATTTATTTGTAGACAAACTAGATGCTGCGTTTAGAGCGTTGGGCCAGTAACCGAAAGGTTGTTGGAAGAGCTACTCCTCTGTTTTTAGCGCTTCCACTTGGCTTCAGGTTGTTGAACAGAGCCTTTGCCTTCCCATATTTGAGTTTGCGCCACTTTTGTTTTCGCTCCCTATCCTAAATTGGTTTGGGTTTTTTCTTTTGGTTCGTCGGATCTCAGGCAAGTTCAGTGGGTGTCCATGGTGGGGATCTTTTAGGACTCAATTGGAGTTGCTTGCCCAGCAATCCCATGGATGCCATTCGGAACCCATGTTTGGGACCCAATGCGTTTTGTTTTTTGGATTTCCGTAACTCATTTGTTAATTCCCTTTATGTTGAGCAACGATTTTTGGTTTCTTATTGGGGTATGTAACACTTACAAGACTAAATCTAGCTAATATTTCATAGAATACAAGATAACAAACCGTAAGCTGATAAGATACAATTGAACAAAAGATAACTAATTTGCAACTGTTTCAAGATCAAAGTTGCTTGCAATAAGATCTGCTGAATCATGTTCAAGTGTTACAATGGTTGAATTGACTGTTGCAATGGCATGATACTGCATTGGTGTACTGAAAGCCTCCATATGTGTTGTGTTAAGTATATACAGTGGGGTACAAAATTATTGACGCCCTTGATAAAGATTAACAATAATGAATATATTCATATTGAGCTATATTGTATTAAAAAAAATGGAAATTATACTAAAACAAAATCTTTCTCTGAGCAATTGTATAACAACAATATTGGTACACCTAAGGATTTTTATAAATAAAGTAGTAAAAAGTTTCGAATTTGGTCCCATATTCCTAGCACGCAATGACATCAAGCTTGTGACTCTACAAACTTGTTGGATGCATTTAAAGTTTGTTTTGGTTATTTTTCCAGATTATTTTGTGCCCAGTGGAAATTAAGGGTGTAACGGCAGTCTAAGTCGTCCTCCTCCTCAGACGAGGAGAGGCGAGAAGGATCAGAGGACCAATACGCAGCGTGGTAATTTTCCATAATGAATTTAATCAACACAAAACAATACACTATACAAAATAACAAAAGAACATACCGTCACAGTCCTAGCTGGTGCAGAACACAAACACAGAGACAGGAAACAACCACCCACAATCCCCAACACAAAACAAGCCACCTATATATGATTCTCAATCAGGGACAACGATTGACAGCTGTCTCTGATTGAGAACCATATCAGGCTGAACATAGAAACAGACGAACTAGACACACAACATAGAATTCCCACCCAGCTCACGTCCTGACCAACACTAAACAAGCAAAACACATAAGAACTCTGGTCAGGACGTTACAGTACCCCCCCCCCCTGAGGTGCGGACTCCGAACGCACCCCTAAAACTCAAGGGGAGGGTCTGGGTGGGCATCTGTCCGCGGTGGCGGCTCCGGCGGTGGACGAGGACACCACTCCACCACTGTCTTTGTCCCCCTCCTTAGCGTCCTTTGAGTGGCGACCCTCGCCCACGACCTTGGCCTAAGAATCCTCCCCAAGGCCCCCACATGATTTAGGAGGTAGCTCAGGACAGAAAGGTAGCTCAGGACAGAGAGGTAGCTCAGGACAGAGAGGTAGCTCAGGACAGAGGGGTAGCTCAGGACAGAGGGGCAACTCCGGACTGAATGGCAGCTCCGGACTGAATGGCGGCTCCGGACTGAATGGCGGCTCCGGACTGAATGGCGGCTCCGGACTGGAGGGCGGCTCATGACTGGAGGGCGGCTCATGACTGGAGGGCGGCTCATGACTGGCTGGCGGCTCCTGACTGGCTGGCGGCTCCTGACTGGCTGGCGGCTCCTGACTGGCTGGCGGCTCCTGACTGGCTGGCGGCTCCTGACTGGCTGGCGGCTCCTGACTGGCTGGCGGCTCCTGACTGGCTGGCGGCTCTGGCGGCTCCTGACTGGCTGGCGGCTCTGGCGGCTCCTGACTGGCTGGCGGCTCTGGCGGCTCCTGACTGGCTGGCGGCTCTGGCGGCTCCTGACTGGCTGGCGGCTCTGGCGGCTCCTGACTGGCTGGCGGCTCTGGCGGCTCCTGACTGGCTGGCGGCTCTGGCGGCTCCTGACTGGCTGGCGGCTCTGGCGGCTCCTGACTGGCTGGCGGCTCTGGCGGCTCCTGACTGGCTGGCGGCTCTGGCGGCTCCTGACTGGCTGGCGGCTCTGGCGGCTCCTGACTGGCTGGCGGCTCTGGCGGCTCCTGACTGGCTGGCGGCTCTGGCGGCTCCTGACTGGCTGGCGGCTCTGGCGGCTCCTGACTGGCTGGCGGCTCTGGCGGCTCCTGACTGGCTGGCGGCTCTGGCGGCTCCTGACTGGCTGGCGGCTCTGGCGGCTCCTGACTGGCTGGCGGCTCTGGCGGCTCCTGACTGGCTGGCGGCTCTGGCGGCTCCTGACTGGCTGGCGGCTCCTGACTGGCTGGCGGCTCCTGACTGGCTGGCGGCTCCTGACTGGCTGGCGGCTCCTGACTGGCTGGCGGCTCTGGCGGCTCCTGACTGGCTGGCGGCTCCTGACTGGCTGGCGGCTCCTGACTGGCTGGCGGCTCCTGACTGGCTGGCGGCTCCTGACTGGCTGGCGGCTCTGGCGGCTCCTGACTGGCTGGCGGCTCTGGCGGCTCCTGACTGGCTGGCGGCTCTGGCGGCTCCTGACTGGCTGGCGGCTCTGGCGGCTCCTGACTGGCTGGCGGCTCTGGCGGCTCCTGACTGGCTGGCGGCTCTGGCGGCTCCTGACTGACGGACGGCTCTAGCGGCTCGGGACAGACGGGCGGCTCTAACGGCTCGGGACAGACGGGCGGCTCAGACGGCGCTGGGCAGACGGACGGCTCAGACGGCGCTGGGCAGACGGACGGCTCAGACGGCGCTGGGCAGACGGACGGCTCAGACGGCGCTGGGCAGACGGACGGCTCAGACGGCGCTGGGCAGACGGATGGCTCAGACGGCGCTGGGCAGACGGATGGCTCAGACGGCGCTGGGCAGACGGATGGCTCAGACGGCGCTGGGCAGACGGATGGCTCAGACGGCGCTGGGCAGACAGGCAGCTCAGACGGCGCTGGGCAGACAGGCAGCTCAGACGGCGCTGGGCAGACGAGCAGTGCAGGCAGCGCAGACGGCGCTGGGCAGACGAGCAGTGCAGGCAGCTCAGACGGCGCTGGGCAGACGAGCAGTGCAGGCAGCTCAGACGGCGCTGGGCAGACGAGCAGTACAGGCGGCGTTGGGCAGACGGCCGACTCTGACCTGCTGAGGCGCACAGTAGGCCTGGTGCGTGGTGCCGGAACTGGTGGTACCGGAGTGGAGACACGCACCTCAAGGCTAGTGCAGGGAGCAGGAACAGGGCACACTGGACTCTCGATGCGCACTATAGGCCTGGTGCGTGGTACCGGAACTGGAGGTACCGGGCTGAGGGCACGCACCTCAGGGCGAGTGCGGGGAGAAGGAACAGTGCGTACAGGGCTCTGGAGACGCACAGGAGGCTTGGTGCGTGGTGCCGGAACTGGAGGTACTGGGCTGGAGACACGCACCACAGGGAGAGTGCGTGGAGGAGGAACAGGGCTCTGGAGACGCACTGGAAGCCTGGTGCGTGGTGTAGGCACTGGTGGTACTGGGCTGGGGCAGGAAGGTAGCGCCGGATATACCGGACCGTGCAGGCGTACTGGCTCCCTTGAGCACTGAGCCTGCCCAACCTTACCTGGTTGCATGCTCCCCGTAGCCCGTCCAGTGCGGGGAGGTGGAATAACCCGCACTGGGCTGTGTTGGCGAACCGGGGACACCATGCGTAAGGCTGGTGCCATGTACACCGGCCCGAGGAGACGTACTGGAGGCCAGATATGTAGAGCCGGCTTCATGGCACTTGGCTCAATGCTCACTCTAGCCCGCCCAGTGCGGGGAGGTGGAATAACCCGCACCGGGCTATGCACCCGTACAGGAGACACCGTGCACTCTTCCGCATAACACGGTGTCTGCCCGTACTCCTGCTCTCCACGGTAAGCATGGGAAGTGGGCGCAGGTTTCCTACCTGCCCTCGCCACACTACCCTTTAGCCCCCCCCCCCCAATACATTTTTGGGGTTTCTTCACGGGCTTCCAGCCCCGCTTCCGTGCTGCCTCCTCAGACCACCGCTCCTGGGCTTTAGCTGCCTCCATCTCTTCCCGAGAGCGGCGATATTCTCCAACCTTAGCCCAGGGTCCTTCTCCGTTAAATATTTGCTCCCATGACCATTCCTCCTGGTACCGCTGCTGCTGTCGCTGCTGCCCGTTGCCACGCTGCTTGATCCTTGTTTGGTGGGTGGTTCTGTAACGGCAGTCTAAGTCGTCCTCCTCCTCAGACGAGGAGAGGCGAGAAGGATCAGAGGACCAATACGCAGCGTGGTAATTTTCCATAATGAATTTAATCAACACAAAACAATACACTATACAAAATAACAAAAGAACATACCGTCACAGTCCTAGCTGGTGCAGAACACAAACACAGAGACAGGAAACAACCACCCACAATCCCCAACACAAAACAAGCCACCTATATATGATTCTCAATCAGGGACAACGATTGACAGCTGTCTCTGATTGAGAACCATATCAGGCTGAACATAGAAACAGACGAACTAGACACACAACATAGAATTCCCACCCAGCTCACGTCCTGACCAACACTAAACAAGCAAAGCACATAAGAACTCTGGTCAGGACGTTACAAAGGGTAAATAATATATTGTCATATTGGAGTCATCTTCATTGTAAATAAGAATAGAATGTTTCTAAACACTTCTACATTAATGTGGATGCTACCATGACTACAGATAATCCTGAATGAATTGTGAATAATGAGTGAGAAAGTTAGTGTCAAAGCTCATACCCCCAATACATGCTAATGAAAAATGAAATTCCTATTTTCCTCAGGAGGCGATGTGTGGGGGTAGTAAACCAGCAGGACAGAGTAGGAATAACAGGTAGACAAGGGTCTGCTGAGTTCCTAAGATCATTTAATAAACGTTGGACTCAAACTGAAAAAGGCTTGTTGTCAGAACAAGCCTTTTCGTAGGTGGTGGGGGCAAAGTTGATTCTCGTCGAGGGAGGAGCAGATTTATTGTATGACGCTCAAACATTCTTATGACTATAAAATGTTCTCGTAAAAAGTATATTTTAACACTGTCTGCTCAGGCAAAATTGCCAAACTGCTAAACCAAATCAGAACTCCCATACATACCCTTCCTGATGAAGGCAGCCAATGGCCTGCTTCTATCTACGATGTAAACACAGCCTATTGTGAAAATACGAACTGCATTCAGATATACAGTGCAGTCGGAAAGTGTTCAGACCCCTTGACTTTTTCCACATTTTGTTACAGCCTTATTCTAAAATTGATTAATGCATTTTTTCCCCCCTCAATCTACACACAATACCCCATAATGACAAATCAAACAGGTTTTTACACTTAATTTTTTAAAACCTAAATATTACATTTACATATGTTTTCAGACCCTGTACTCAGTACTTTGTTGAAGCACCTTTGGAAGTGATTACAGCCTCAAGTCTTGTTGGGTATGACACTACAAGCTTGGCGCACCTGTATTTGGGGAGTTTCTCCCATTCTTCTCTGCAGATTCTCTCAAGCTCTATCAGGTTGGATGGGAAGCGTCGCTGCACAGCTATTTTCAGGTCTCTCCAGAGATGTTCGATCGGGTTCAAGTCCGGGCTCTGGCTAGGCCACTCAAGGAAATTGACTTGTCCCGAAGAAACTTCTGTGTTGTCTTTGCTGTGTGTTTAGGGTCGTTGTCCTGTTGGAGGGTGAATCTTTGCCCCAGTTTGAGGTCCTAAGCGTTTTGGAGCAGATTTATCAATAATCTCTGTACTTTGCTCCTTTAATCTTTCCCTCGATCCTGACTAGTCTCCCAGTCCCTGCCGCTGAAAAACATCTCCACAGCATGATGCTGCCACCACCATCCTTCACTGGTTTCCTCCAGACCTGACACTTGACATTCAGTCCAAAGAGTTCAATCTTGGTTTCATCAGATCAGAGAATCTTGATCATCATGGTCAGAGTCCTTTAGGTGCCTTTTGGCAAACTCCAAGGTGGCTGTCATGTATGTGCCTTTTACTGGAGTGTCTTCCGTCTGGCCACTCTACCATAAAGGCCTGATTGGTGGAGTGCTGCAGAGATGGTTGTCCTTCTGGAAGGTTCTCCCATCTCCACAGAGCAACTCTGGAGCTCTGTCAGAGTGACCATCGGGTTCTTGGTCACCTCCCTGACCAAGGCCCTTCTCCCCCGATTGCAGTTTGCCCGGCCGGCCAACTCTAGGAAGAGTTTTGGTGGTTCCAAACTTCTTCCATTTAAGAATGATGGAGAACACTGTGTTCTTGGGGACTTTCAATGTTGCAGAAATGGTTTGGTATCCTTCCCCAGATCTATGCTGCAACACAATCCTGTCTCGGAGCTCTACGGACCACTCAATTAAATTGACCACAGGTGGACTCCAATCAAGTTAGAGAAACATCTCACAGATGATCAATGGAAACAGGATGCAGCTGAGCTGAATTTTGAGTCTCATGGCAGGGTCTGAATACTTATGTAAATAAGGTATCTGTTTTTCATTTTTAATACATTTGCAAAAATGTCTAAACCTGTTTTTCGCATAGTCATTATCAGGTATTGTGCATAGATTGAGGGATTTAAAAAAAAATATGTTTTAGAATAAGGCTGTAGCATAACAAAATGTGGAAAAGTCAAGGTCTGAATACTTGAATGCACTGTAAAATTAGCTCCCAAAGAATGAAATAAGATAAATATGTTTGAATGCATTTGAAATATGCAGCATGCAATACGAATTGTCTTGATCGTATAAAAAGGTAACTCCGTTGACCATTTATTAAGCACCGTTCTTTTGGCACTTAGAAGTCAACCCAGGTTAGGCTGGCCTTAGTGGGCTAGCTCAATTTGCATTTCCACTGCTTCCAGATATTAGAAATCATGTCATGTTGCTAGGTAGACAATATGTGACTGCAGCTGGCAATTAAGTGCTAGTGGAAAAGGGGCTTTAGCCAATTTATTTAAAGCTACCCAATGTTAGTTTGACTAGCCTAGCCAGCTACTGTAAATACCAATTTGTGTTTCATTAGCTATAGCACTGTCAGTGAATTCAATTGTCATAGCCACGGTGGTAGGGGTGCTGACCTGAGAAATCTGAATTAAAAAAGTGATTTTCTTCACAAAAGTAGTGCATTGGGCTTTTAGTGTTAGTGGACAGATGTCTGTAGCACAGGTACACATCTTTTTCCAGCATCTCCACTTTGGAGAGTTGTGAAAGTTGTATAATAAAGAATTGTATCTTTCAGGATTCAATAGTTGGAATAAGAGTTGTTGCCCTGTCCCATTCTCTGTGATTGTCATTCCAATGGAATCAGTAAAGCACAAAACCCTGTCCTCAAAAGGCTCAAGGTTATGGGCAAAGACAAAATATCCACATATTTATCTTTATCAAATAACAGAAAACCACTTTGTGCAGTATTGATTTACTTAATGTACATTACTGTATTTTGCGTAGTCTGGTCATCTAGGTTTGTACCTGTAGACTTTCCTTCACCATGAAGAAAAACAATGCACAATACATTGAGTAAGTTGAGACCAAGTGATTTGTGATGATGTGGCTCAGGTGGTAGAGTATGACGCTTGCAATGCTAAGGTTGTGGGTTCAATTCCCACTGGGAAAAAGTATGAAAATGTATGCACTCACTACTGTAATTTACACTGGATAAGAGTGTCTACTAAAATGGAATAGGAAATAGACCATGTCAGTTTCTACATAGAAATAAGTTGCATTTGCAAAGTATTTCAAGAAAATGGAAAATATTTTATATTCCACAAGTATGATCAGATTAATTTTTGTACAGATAATTATCAGACTCAAGTTACAAATGCTAGTAAACACTGATATGTTTAGTTTACATTTTTTAAATAAAAGTAGTGCACTGGGCCTTTACTAGTTCTGTATTAGTGAACCGATATAGACTTCTTCAGCGCTGGCAATTTTTTTTCTTCTTCATTCTGATGTATAAATAGTGACGGCAGGGCTAATTCAAACTGTAGTAGGATAGTTCTCACAGGTGAGTGAGTCAACCCATGCTTGGTGAATAGCACTTGGTTGATCTCTGGGAGCAGGATACGGGAGTGCTGAATAGATCATGTGAGACAAGAATTAGTCAAATAAATCACATCAAAAGGACTGTAGTTTGAGAGCTAGAAAATGAACATCCTGACAGTCTGAGGCAGGGTGCTTTGCAATCATCCTACTCCAAATATAGACAGGGATAATTTGGCATTCCTTATTTGTTAGTATGAATGAAAATAGTGGGTGGTGCCTTAATGACTATTACGGTTACACTACTTGTGCTATAGATTTTTGTTGTCTTAAATTATTACTTGGAATAAACTGATAGCTAAACCTCTCCTTGTCCCAGAATGACATGCTAGCTAGTGATAAAGCTATCTGCTCCTGCTAGCTAGCAACAGATCTACAGTACTTGTGACTAGCTAGCTACATTGCTAGGGTTGCTGTGTTCTGTTGGGAGTCATTTTACAGCTTGCATTGATGGTATCGCATTTCAATAACTAAATAGTTAGATTACAAATAAATAAAAAACCTGATAGCAGTTTGGCACCAGCTGTCTACTACCTTAGATACAGGTAACATGAGATAGCAGAGATAGAACACAGGTTTCACAGTTTAGTACTGGGCGGCGTTTTGCCTGTCCAGCTAGCTAACTTTTTTTATTTTTTACATTTGCAAGAATTGACATTGCCAACAAACAGAGATGTGTTCAGAATAAATACATATACACAATAAGTAAAAAAACATCTCCTTCGACAGAGATTGATCATCTCAAACTAAAGCAGACAGGTGGTGGGCCGTAGCAAGCTATCTGCGATATAAAGAGAAGGAAACAAAGGCAGGGTAGGAAATGGACGGCACCAGATAAACTCTGGCCAATCCAATGTCAACCTTAAGCCCTCATTCTCTGTGCACTTTGGAGATCATACCACACTTGTAAACCTTGAGGAAAATTGGATTTTCAGTTTACCTTAAGAATTTAAATGGAAATACAGTATAATTGACTCCAATTGTGATAGCAGTGTTTGTGCAGCATGTAGTTTGACACAGACAGTACTGCCTGCAGACACAGGTATGCATTATTCTGATAACTGGAAGCCTCCCCATGTGAGGGAAGCCTACCATGTTGTAGTAGGTTTTTACAATAACCAAATACCATTGTGTATTTTAGAGCCACTTTGTAAATACTGCAATGCATGATCGAACCACTGCTTCAAATGATTTTCAGACTAGTGATTGTCAAACTACTGTATGTGTTTGTGTTTATCTATTTGTAGTGGGAGTGGTATTTGTAATTTCATGTTTATGTATCCTGATATTATTGGTGTTATGGGAGTAATTATTTAATCATAAATGTTAACCCTGAGTTCATGTTGCAATGAGAGAGAGTCAAAATGACTCATTACATGATTTAATCACATCAAACTGAAAGTCATCAGTTACATTAATTGAATCTGTATTGGAACATGTTAAATGGAAGCAAAGGGGCTTACTGGTTCTTTGGCTACATGTAAATTGATACTCCATCATGAGTTTGAAAATGGTGCCTTGCATTAAATGGTCTAAAGTGGGTGGAGGAATATTGAATTAGTTATTGTATTTTTTTAATGATCTGCACTTAAGTTAAACGTTTTCTAATTATACTTATCTTTGGGCAACAGGTAAATGAAACAATTGTGTACTAATTATTAATGTACTAATAATGTTCTAATGTTGTTTGATTTATATTGCAGCAGGGTGGCCAATGGTCATAATGCACCACAAGGCATGCCGGGTCAATTAAGTGTAAATCTGTGTAATCTGTACTGACCTACCAAGCAAACAAGAAGGCAGTAACAGCTCATTTGGTCAAAAATGAGTTAGTCATTTTTGCTACATTAAATACATGCTTAATCATGTGGACAAGTATCCTGCCTTGTATTGTGGATAAAATGTGGGTCATTTTAGAAGTAACTGCATAAATGTACTGTGAAACCAAGGTAAATAAAAGTCATTTCTCAGTTCCACACTATGAGCAGTTACTCCATTTTTGCTTGGTAGGGCAGTGTATCTTTCAAGGTCAATTTGCTAAAATGTTGTGTAGGCTTAAAGATGTTTAGTAGTATACTTCTGTCAACTTCGTGTGAGTGCCTGCGTATTACAAACTGAGCTATTGCAGTTGAGACCTATTTTCTTTGTCTGCTTTTGACTTTTTATGTACAAGTTGCTCTGCCAAATAAAAAAAAATGTGAATGTTAGATGTATGTGATCGCTGCGGGAATTGAATCCATGGGGATGCATTGATGTTACCAGTGTTAAACTCATACATACTGAGCAACACACCTCTGAAGTAATATTCCTTATCTATGGATACAGTTCTGTGTAGGGAGGTCTTCAGAAATGTAAAATCTATTCAGTGCAGGGGAGGACAATATACAGGATATGCTGAAGGCTGCAGAACAAGCTGTTAAATGCACCACAGGCTTACAGTTAGCTACCTGTAGGGACATGCAATCCGCTGAGTGCTGTGTGGCTGAATTCTCTAACTTGGTTTTTAAAATGTTTGTAGGAACAGCATGGTATGACTTACCTTAACAGCATGGTATATGTACAGTTGTTTATGCAGAGATGGTTTTAATTGTACTTAGTGTATGCCAGCTGTGCTATGAATCATCTAAAACCACATGAACTAGAACCTAGTGGTTCCTCCTGTAAAAGTTGCGTCATACTGCAGCACACCTTGCGGGGCTGCCGCAGAATTCTATGGCACGTTATTTAAATTGTCTGCCATGGTTGCCATTTGAGAAGCATTTGATAGTCTTCAATATTGGCTATATTAGAGAATGTACTTTTTTTAAATAAGAACATAGTATGTGGGATTGATTTTAAGAAATGTAGTTGAATTAATTTGATTGATATTATGGCGTTTCTATTCCAAGAAAAATAAACCCTCCGGGTTTCCGTTAGGAGACTGTGACGGTCAGGAGTAGGCTACAGTACTATGAACATAACATTCCCACACCCTAATTGTAGTCTAACCAAAACCCAAACGGAGTGAAAATAAAAACCTCATTGATTTATCAAGACCAGTCCCAATGCTTGTCTCAGAGCAGCACGAAACGGTTCTGAAATATTTGACCACAGCGGGTAGGCTATTGCTTCAAATCCTATTGCTTCTAACTTAAATAAGACTTACACCACTTTTAACAGCGCATTACTCAACACTAGTGACTCATGTCGCCTATGGTAGGCCTACAGTATACAGTTGAAGTCGGAAGTTTACATACACCTTCGCCAAATACATGTAAACTCAGTTTTTCACAATTCCTGACATTTAATCCTAGTAAAAATCCTCTGTCTTAGGTCAGTTAGGATCACCACTTTATTTTAAGAATGTGAAATGTCAGAATAATAGTAGAGAATGATTTAATTTCGCTTTTACTTCTTTCATCACATTCCCAGTGGGTCAGAAGTTGACATACACTCAATTAGTATTTGGCAGATTTGTCTTTAAATTGTTTAACTTGAGTCAAACGTTTCAGGTAGCCTTCCACAAGCTTCCCACAATAAGTTGGGTGAATTTTGGCCCATTCCTCCTGACTGAGCTGGTGTAACTGAGTCAGGTTTGTAGGCCTCCTTGCTCGCACACACTTTTTCAGTTCTGCCCACAAATGTTCTATAGGATTGAGGTCAGGGCTTTGATGGCCACTCCAATACCTGGCCTGGACTTTGTTGTCCTTAAGCCATTTTGCCACAACGTTGGAAGTATGCTTGGGGTCATTGTCCATTTGGAAGACCCATTTGCGACCAAGCTTTAACTTCCTGACTGATGTCTTGAGATGTTACTTCAATATATCCACATAATTTTCCTTCCTCACAATGCCATCTATTTTGTGAAGTGCACCAGTCCCTCCTGCAGCAAATCACCCCCACAACATGATGCTGCCACTCCCGTGCGTCACAGTTTGGATGGTGTTCTTCGGCTTGCAAGCCTCCCCCTTTTTCCTCCAAACATAACGATGGACATTATGGCCAAACAGTTCTATTTTTGTTTCATCAGACCAGAGGACATATCTCCAAAAAGTACCATCTTTGTCCCCATGTGCAGTTGCAAACCGTAGTCTGGCTTTTTTATGGCGGTTTTGGAGCAGTGGCTTCTTCCATGCTGAGCGGCCTTTCAGGTTATGTCGATATATGACTCGTTTTACTGTGGATATAGATACTTTTGGACCTGTTTCCTCCAGCATCTTCACAAGGTCCTTTGCTGTTGTTCTGGGATTGAGTTGCACTTTTTGCACCAAAGTATGTTCACCTCTAGGAGACAGAACACGTCTCCTTCCTGAGCTGTATGACTGCTGCGTGGTCCCATGGTGTTAATACTTGCGTACTATTGTACAGATGAACGTGGTACCTCCAGGCATTTGGAAATTGCTCCCAAGGATGAACCAGACTTGTGGAGGTCTACAATTTTTTTTCTGAGGTCTTGGCAGATTCTTTTAGATTTTCCCATGATGTCAAGCATAGAGGCACTGACTTTGAAGGTAGGCCTTGAAATACATCCACAGGTACACCTCCAATTGACTCAAATTATGTCAATTAGCCAATCAGAAGCTTCCAAAGCCATGACATTTTCTGGAATTTTCCAAGCTGTTTAAAGGCACAGTGAACTTCTGACCCACTGGAAATGTGATACAGTGAATTATAAGTGAAATAATCTGCCTGTAAACAATTGTTGGAAAAATTACTTGTCATGTACAAAGTAGATGTCCTAACCAACTTGCCAAAACTATAGTTTGTTAACAAGATATTTGTGGAGCGTATGTAAAAAATGTTTTTTTTCAGTGACGTGACTCTCCTCCAATAATTAAATATAGATGATTGGAGGATTCTAAATTAATATCTAATGGGCATGTAATGACCAGCTACACTACATGACCAAAAGTATGTGGACACCTGCTGGTTGAACATCTCATTCCAAAATTATGGGCATGAATATGGAGTTGGTCCCCCATTTGCTGCTATAACAGCCTCCACTCTTCTGGGAAAGCTTTCCACTAGATGTTGGATCATTGCTGTGGGGGCTTGCTTCCATTCAGCCATAAGAGTATTAGTGAGGTCGGGCACTGATGTTGGGCGATTAGGCATGGCTTGCAGTCGGCATTCCAATTCACCCCAAAGGTGTACGATGGGGTTGATGGCAGGGCTCTGTGCAGGCCAGTTAAGTTCTTCCACACCGATCTCAACAAACCCTTCCTGTATGGACTTTGCTTTGTGCACGGGGGCATTGTCATGTTGAAACAGGAAAGGGCCTTCCCCATACTGTTGCCACAAAGTTGGGAGTGCAGAATTGTCTAGAATGTCATTGTATGCTGTAGTGTTAAGATTTCCCTTCACTGGAACTAAAGGGGCCTAGCCCTAACTATGAAAAACCACCCTGGACCATTATTCCTCCTCCACCAAATGTTACAGTTGGCACTATGCATTCGGGCAGGTAGCATTCTCTTGGCATCTCCCAAACCCAGATTCATCCGTCGGACTGCCAGATGGTGAAGCGTGATTCATTACTCCAGAGACGTTTTTAGCTTCCAGAAATTGTGTACAGATCCTTGCGAAATGAGGCCGTGAATTATCATGTTCTAACGAGGTGATAGCGGCGAATGAATGGCACGACAATGGGCCTCAGGATCTTGTCACAATATCTCTGGGGATTCAAATTGGCATCGATAAAATGCAATTGTGTTCGTTGTCCACCCACACAACACCATACACACGGTCTACCATCTGCCCGGTACAGTTGAAGCCAGGATTCATCTGTGAAGAGCACACTTCTCCAGCGTGCAAGTGGCCATCGAAGGTGAGCATTTTCCCACTGAAGTCAGTTGCGACGCTGAAATGCAATCAGGTCAAGACCCTGGTGAGGACGACGAGCACACAGATGCACTTCCCTGACACGGTTTCTGACAGTTTGTGCAGAAATTCTTTGGTTGTGCAAACCCACAGTTTCATCAGCTGTCCGGGTGGCTGGTCTCGGATGATCCCACTGGTGAAGAAGCCGGATGTTAGGTGTAATTTATATAAACGTCGAAAAACATAATTCTGCTATGACTACATCTCAAGCAGCAGTGTAAAAACAAGCGGGGGCAGGTGCGCTCCGATACCACTTGCCGTGCGGTAGCAGAGAGAACAGTCTATGACTTGGGTGACAAGTCATTGACAATTTTTTGGGCCTTCCTCTGACACTGCCTAGTATATACAGTCGTGGCCAAAAGTTTTGAGAATGACACAAATATTAATTTTCACAAAGTCTGCTGCCTCAGTTTGTATGATGGCAATTTGCATATACTCCAGAATGTTATGAAGAGTGATCAGATGAATTACAATTCATTGCAAAGTCCCTCTTTGCCATGCAAATTAACTGAATCCCCAAAAAACATTTCCACTGCATTTCAGCCCTGCCACAAAAGGACCAGCTGACATCATGTCAGTGATTCTCGTTAACACAGGTGTGAGTGTTGACGAGGACAAGGCTGGAGATCACTCTGTCATGCTGATTGAGTTCGAATAACAGACTGGAAGCTTCAAAAGGAGGGTGGTGCTTGGAATCATTGTTCTTCCTCTGTCGACCATGGTTACCTGCAAGGAAACACGTGCCGTCATCATTGCTTTGCACAAAAAGGGCTTCACAGGCAAGGATATTGCTGCCAGTAAGGTTTCACCTAAATCATCCATTTATCGGATCATCAAGAACTTCAAGGAGAGCGGTTCAATTGTTGTGAAGAAGGCTTCAGGGCGCCCAAGAAAGTCTAGCAAGTGCCAGGACCATCTCCTAAAGTTGATTCAGATGCGGGATCGGGGCACCACCAGTACAGAGCTTGCTCAGGAATGGCAGCAGGCAGGTGTGAGTGCATCTGCACGCACAGTGAGGCGAAGACTTCTGGAGGATGGCCTGTTGTCAAGAAGGGCAGCAAAGCAGCCACTTCTCTCCAGGAAAAAACATCAGGGACAGACTGATATTCTGCAAAAGGTACAGGGATTGGACTGCTGAGGACTGGGGTAAAGTTATTTTCTCTGATGAATCCTCTTTCCGATTGTTTGGGGCATCCGGAAAAAAGCTTGTCCGGAGAAGACAAGGTGAGCTCTACCATCAGTCCTGTGTCATGCCAACAGTAAAGAATCCTGAGACCATTCATGTGTGGGGTTGCTTCTCAGCCAAGGGAGTGGGCTCACTCACAATTTTGCCTAAGAACACAGTCATCAATAAAGAATGGTACCAACACATCCTCCGAGAGCAACTTCTCCCAACCATCCAGGAACAGTTTGGTGACGAACAATGCCTCCTCCAGCATGATGGAGCACCTTGCCATAAGGCAAAAGGGATAACTAAGTGGCTCAGGGAACAAAACATCGATATTTTCGGTCCATGGCCAGGAAACTCCCTAAACCTTAATCCCATTGAGAACTTGTGGTCAATCCTCAAGAGGCGGGTGGACAAACAAAAAACCCACAAATTCTGACAAACTCCAAGCATTGATTATGCAAGAATGGGCTGCCATCAGTCAGGATGTGGCCCAGAAGTTAATTGACAGCAAGCCAGGGTGGATTGCAGAAGTCTTGAAAAAGAAGGGTGAACACTGCAAATATTGACTCTTTGCATCAACTTCATGTAATTATGCATTATGAAATGCTTGTATTCACACATCAGTATTCCATAGTAGCATCTGACATAAATATCTAAAGACACTGAGGCAGCAGACTGTGAAAATTAATATTTGTGTCCTTCTCAAAACTTTTGGCCACGACTGTACAATTGAAGTCAGAAGTTTACATGCACTTAGGTTGGAGTCATTAACACTCGTTTTTCAACCACTCCACAAATTTCTTGTTAAACTATAGTTTTGGCAAGTCGGTTAGGACATCTACTTTGTGCATGACACAAGTCATTTTTCCAACAATTGTTTCACAGACAGATTATTTCACTTAATAATAATTCACTGTATACAATTCCAGTGGGTCAGAAGTTTACATACACTAAGTTGACTGTGCCTTTAAACAGCTTGGAAAATTCCGGAAAATGATGTCATGGCTTTAGAAGCTTCTGATAGGCTAATTGGCATCATTTGAGTCAATTGGAGGTGTACCTGTGGATGTATTTGAAGGCCTACCTTCAAACTCAGTGCCTCTTTGCTTGACATCATGGGAAAATCAAAATAAATCAGCCAAGACCTCAGAAAAATAATTGTAGACCTCCACAAGTCTGGTTCATACTTGGGAGCAATTTCCAAATGCCTGGAGGTACCACGTTCATCTGTGCAAACAATAGTACGCAAGTATCAATACCATGGGACCACGCAGCAGTCATACCGCTCAGGAAGGAGAAGCGTTCTGTCTCCTAGAGAAAAACGTACTTTGGTGCGAAAAGTGCAAATCAATCCCAGAACAACAGCAACGGACCTTGTGAGAAGCACAGCCGCGAGCTGCCCAGTTACACGAGCCTACCAGACGAGCTAAATCACTTCTATGCTCGCTTTGAGGCAAGCAACAAAGAGGCATGCATGAGAGCATCAGCTGTTCCGGATGACTGTGATCACGCTCTCCGTAGCCAAGGTGAGTAAGACCTTTAAACAGGTCAACATACACAAAGCTGCAGGGCCAGACAGATTACCAGGATGTGTGCTCCGGGCATGTGCTGACCAACTGGCAGGTGTCTTCACTGACATTTTCAACATGTCCCTGATTGAGTCTGTAATACCAACATGTTTCAAGCAGACCACCATAGTCCCTGTGCCCAAGAACAAAGGCAACCTGCCTAAGTGGCTACAGACCCGTAGTTCTCACGTCCGTAGCCATGAAGTGCTTTGAAAGGTTGGTAATGGCTCACATCAACACCATTATCCCACAAACCCTAGACCGACTACAATTTGCATACTGCCCAAACAGATCCACAGATGATGCAATCTCTATTGCACTGCACACTGCCCTTTCCCACCTGTACAAAAGGAACACTTATGTAAGAATGCTATTCATTGACTACAGCTCAGCGTTCAACACCATAGTACCCTCAAAGCTCATCACTAAGCTAAGGATCCTGGGACTAAATACCTCCCTCTGCAACTGGATCCTGGACTTCCTGACGGGCCACCCCCAGGAGGTGAGGGTAGGTAGCATTACAACTGCCACGCTGATCCTCAACACTGGAGCTCCACAGGGGTGCGTGCTCAGTCCCCTTCTGTACTCCCTGTTCACTCACAACTGCACGGCCAGGCATGACTCCAACACCATCATTAAGTTTGCAGAAGACACAACAGTGGTAGGCCTGATCACCGACAACGACGAGACAGCCTATAGGGAGGTCAGAGACCTGGTCGGGTGGTGCCAGAATAACAACCTATCCCTCAACTTTACCAAGACTAAGGAGATGATTGTGGACTACAGGAAAAGGAGGACCGAGCACGCCCCCATTCTCATCGATGGGGCTGTAGTGGAGCAGGTTGAGAGCTTCAAGTTCCTTGGTGTCCACATCAACAACAAACTAGAATGGTCCAAACACACCAAGACAGTCGCGAAGAGGGTACGACAAAGCCTATTCCCCCTCAGGAAACTAAAAACATTTGTCATGGGTCCTGAGATCCTCAAAAGGTTCTACAGCTGCAACATCAAGCGCATCCTGACTGGTTGCATCACTGCCTGGTACGGCACTTGCTCGACCTCTGACCGCAAGGCACTACAGAGGCACTACTGGGCCGTAGTGTGTACGGCCCAGTACATCACTGGGGCTAAGCTGCCTGCCATCCAGGACCTCTACACCAGGCTGTGTCAGAGGAAGGTGCTAAAAATTGTCAAAGACCCCAGCCACCCATCATAGACTGTTCTCTCTACTATCGTATGGTAAGCGGTACCAGAGTGCCAAGTCTAGGACAAAAAGGCTTCTCAGTTTTTACCCCCAAGCCATAAGACTCCTGAGCAGGTAATCAAATGGCTACCCGGACTATTTGTATTGTGTGTGCCCCCCCCCAACCCCTCTTTTTACTCTGCTGCTACTCTCTGTTCATCATATATGCATAGTCACTTTAACCATATCTACATGTACATACTACCTCAATCAGCCTGACAAACCGGTGTCTGTATGTAGCCTTGCTACTTTTATAGCCTCGCTACTGTATATAGCCTGTCTTTTTACTGTTGTTTTATTTCTTTACTTACCCATTGTTCACCTAACACCATTTTTTGCACTATTGGTTAGAGCCTGTAAGTAAGCATTTCACTTTAAGGTCTACACCTGTTGTATTCGGCGCACGTGACAAATAAACTCTAATTTGATTTGTGAAGATGCTGGAGGAAACAGGTACAAAAGTATCTATATCCACAGTAAAACGAGTCATATATCGACATAACCTGAAAGGCCGCTCAGCAAGGAAGAAGCCACTGCTCCAAAACCGCCATAAAAAAGCCAGACTACGGTTTGCAACTGCACACGGGGACAAAGATCGTACTTTTGAGAAATGTCCTCTGGTCTGATGAAACAAAAATAGAACTGTTTGGCCATAATGTCCATCGTTATGTTTGAAGGAAAAAGGGGGACGCTTGCAAGCCGAAGAACACCATCCCAACCGTGAAACATGTGGGTGGCAGCATCATGTTGTTGTGGTGATTTATTGCAGGAGGGACTGGTGCACTTCACAAAATAGATGGCATCATGAGGTAGGAAAATTATGTGGATATAGTGAAGCAACATCTCAAGACATCAGTCAGGAAGTTAAAGCTTGGTCGCAAATGGGTCTTCCAAATGGACAATGACCCCAAGCATACTTCCAAAGTTGTGGCAAAATGGCTTAAGGACAACAAAGTCCAGGTATTGGAGTGGCCATCAAAGCCCTGACCTCAATCCTATAGAACATTTGTGGGCAGAACTGAAAAAGTGTGCGCGAGCAAGGAGGCCTACAAACCTGACTCAGTTACACCAGCTCTGTCAGGAGGAATGGGCCAAAATTCACCCAACTTATTGTGGGAAGCTTTTGGAAGGTTAACCGAAACATTTGACCCAAGTTAAAACAATAAGGTTATGCTACCATATAATAATTAAGTGTGTGTAAACTTATGACCCACTGGAAATGCGATGAAAGAAATAAAAGCTGAAATAAATCACTCTACTATTATTCTGACATTTCACATTCTTACAATAAAGTGGTGATGCTAACTGACCTAAAACAAGGAATTTTTACTAGGATTAAATGTCAGGAATTGTGAAAAACAGTTAAAATGTATTTGGCTAAGGTGTATATAAACTTCCGACTTCAACTGTAGGTCCTGGATGTCAGGAAGCAGTGATGTACTGGGCCGTACGCACTACCCTCTGTAGCGCCTTACAGTCAGATGCCGAGCAGTTGCCATACCAGGTGGTGATGCAACCGGTCAGGATGAACTGTATGTGATAAGACTGCAATTGTTCATTTAATTGGGGTGTAAAAGGTCATGGAAGCCAATAGGGATTCAAATAGATCCACATTTCAAGACTGACATTAAAGTACACACAAAAAAATCATCACGGAACCAGTTGATACAGTATCTTCATCCTGTATCCCTTATATCTCATATTTTAAAAGAATATTGCTCAACTCAATTGTTTGTACTTTCATTTACTGTAGATTTGGATAAAAATAGAGTAAAGCAAACACAATTGTAGCACTCTGGTCTCCCTCTGCAGTACACCTACACATGCTGCCAAACAAATAATACAAAAATAAATTGCAGTAGTCATTCCTCACCTTGTCCTCCATTGCAGTACATGAATGATAGCCCAGTTCCCTACAGAATACACTTGACAGAGGATTCACATTGTTTGATAATTCGAGCACACTAAACTACTGGAAATCAGTCATTTTCAATGGATAGATTAGAGCAGCAGCAAAGACAATGGACTTGATGGATTAAGTCTCCTGTCAAGAACAAATGCCCCAATTACAATGATTGCACAAATCAAACCAGACTGATTAGATAATGACGGAAGAGCTTCTACTCATTTAATCTATTGTTTTGAGAGCCTCTTGGCGGTAGGGACATCTTCTCCTCGGCTACTTTGGTAGGGTACACAGTTGTGGTGATGCATGGAATAACTGAGGCTACAATTGAGTGAATTATTTTATTCTATGCTTTTATAAATTGCTTACTGGAAGTTTTGCTTACTCAGTTTTGCCTAATTTTATATTTATTTACCCCTCTTAACACCTCTGCCAAAGCCTGTCCCGAGCCCGTCCCAGAAAGTCCACAGTCTGTCTGTTTTAAAATCCTTTGCATTGGTTAAAATACCCCAGCCACCGCAACATACTGGACACAGTATATCGCACTGCAATTATCCCTAATGGCTCCTAACTTGAACCGTTTACGAGCAAATTCATATTAAGAGGGTCCTAATGTAGAGGTTGGGGACCCTACATTGTTTAATGGTTTGTAATTAACTGTACTCTACTATTCCTGTATACAGTAATTACCTGTGAAGTACTTATAGGAGAAGGTGATTTGGCATATAGATGGATCCAGAGGGTGGTGTTTGACTGGCTTTTGCCAAATTATTTGTCCAACTCATTTTGAATTTAAGAATAAGAAATAAAAGTAGTAAATTATTAAAGAGCAGCAGTAAAATAACAATAGCGGGGCTATCTATATACAGGGGGTTCCGGTACAGAGTCAATATGCGGGGGCACGGGTTAGTCGAGGTAACTGAGGTTATATATACACACACGTGGGTAGAGTTATTAAAGTGACTTATGCATAAATAATAACAGAGAGTAGCAGCAGTGTAAAATGTGGGGGGGGGGGGGGGGGGGGGGGGGGTGATGCAAATAGTCTGGGTAACCATTTGATTAGATCTTCAGGAGTCTTATGGCTTGGGGGTAGAAGCCTCTTGGACCTAGACTGGGCGCTCCGGTACCGCTTGCCATACGGTAGCAGAGAGAACAGTCTATAACTTTGGTGGCTGGAGTCTGACAATTTTTAGGGCCTTCCTCTGACACCGCCTGGTATAGAGGTCCTGGGTGGCAGGAAGCTTAGCCCCAGTGATGTACTGGGCCGTACGCACTACCTTCTGTAGTGCCTTGCGGTCGGAGGCCCGAGCAGTTGCCATACCAGGCAGTGATGCAACCAGTCAGGATGCTCGATGGTGTAGCTGTAGAACCTTTTGAGGATCTCAGGACCCATGCCAAAGTATAGCTGGTAATCAGTTTGCGTGCCAGATTTGGAAGGCTTTCTGCTGTAACAGCTGGAATAAAATAAGACTAAGAATTTTCAGATCAGTAAAACTAAGAAGTATTCACCTGTATAGTTATTCCTGTGTTTAAGAGATAGATTTGAGTGGTATACACAGAATTATCCAATAAGATTTATGCTTTTTGCGCTGTTGAATAAATTAAAATAGCTTCTGAGTATTGTTACATCTACTCTCTGCTTACAATGATAATTACTTTATCTACATTATGGAGAGACATCTTCGGTGAAAGATGAGTTTTTATAAATACTAAAAGGTAAATGGTAAGCAGCTTTTCTATAAAGGATTTAATAAGTTGCTACCGCAATCAGAAAAATGCAAAGACAGATCTGTACAAATGAACTCGTGTTGCCATAGGGCAGTCCATTAGCTGTACAATAAATGTTAGGAGTATACAGCAGTAAGCAATAACAGAAACTAATAAATGTAAATATGCAGCAAAATATATTTATTAATAATCTTCTCTAAAGACCGATTAAAAGGAGTAGGTGTCTGGATGACTCATGCAGATGTTTTAATGATGATATTATACAAAAATATAAATGCAACAATTAACTATTTTACTGAGTTAGAGTTCATAAGGAATTCAGTCAATTGAAAAAAATAAATTAGGCCTTAAATCTATGGATTTCACATGACTGGGCAGGGGCGCAGAAATAGGTGGGCATAGGCCCACCCACTTGGGAGCCAGGCCTAGTCAATAAGAATAAATTTTTCCCCACAAAAGGGCTTTATTATAGACATAAATACTCCTGTTTCATCAGCTGCCCGGGTGGCTGGACTACGATTCCACAGGTGAAGTTAGACGTGGTCTGCGGTTGTGAGGCCGGTTGGATGTACTGCCAAATTCTCTAAAGCGACATTGGAAGTGGCTTATGGTAGAGAAATGAACATTAAATTCTCTGGCAACAGCCCTGGTGGACATTCCTGCAGTCAGCGTGCCAATTGCACGCTCCCTCAGAAGATGAGACATCTGTGGCTTATGTTGTGTGACAAAACTGCACATTTTAGAGTGGCCTTTTATTGTCCCCAGCACAGAGTAACCTGTGCAATAATCATGCTGTTTAATCCGCCTTTTGATATGCCACACCTGTTAGGTGAGTGTGGATTATAGACAAAGGAGAAATGCTCACTAACAGGGATGTGAATACATTCAACTTCCAAGCTCTACCCAACAGTGCAGTAATCAATATCAAAATATATACGAGACATAAATGCTATAAACAGGGTCAGTGCCAATACCAAATGTACAATGGCAGATACTGGAGTGTGAGGTAGATTAGGGCATTCGGAAAGCATTCAGACCCCTTAACTCTTCCCACATTTTGTTACCTCACAGCCTTATTCTAAAATTGATTAATTAAAAAATGTTCCTCAATCTACACATAATACCCCGTAATGATGAAACAAAAACAGGTTTTTCAAAATGTTGGGAAATGCATTAAAATAAACATAATTTATGTAAATAAGTATTCAATTGATTGGACATTTGGAAAGGCACACGCCTGTCTATATAAGGTCCCACAGTAGACAATGCATGTCAGAGCAAAAACCAAACCAAAACCAAGCCGACGAAGGATTGTGTCGAGGCACAGATCTGGGGAAGGGAACCAAAACAAAATCTGCAGCATTTTGGAACCACCAAGACTCTTCCTAGAGCTGTTCCTGAAGGACAACCATCTCTCTCCTTTATGATAGAGTGGCCAGACAGAAGCCCCACATCAGTAAAAAAGCACATGACAGCCCCCTTGGAGTTTGCCAAAAAGCACCTAAAGGAATCTGATCATGAGAAACAAGATTCTCTGGTCTGATGAAACAAATTTTGAACTCTTTGGCCTGAATGCCAAGCGTTATGTCTGGAGGAAACCTGGCACCATCCCTATGGTGAAGCACGGTGGTGGCAGCATCATACTGTAGGGATGTTTTTCAGTGGCAGGGACTGTGAGACTAGTCAGGATCGAGGGAAAGATGAACAGAGCAAAGTACAGAGAGATGCTTGATGAAAACCTGCTCCAGAGTGCTCAGACTGGGGCGAAGGTTCACCTTCCAACAGGACAACGACCCTAAACACACAGCCAAGACAACATAGGAGTGGCTTCGGGATAAGTCTCAATGTCCTTGAGTGGCCCAGCCAGAGCCCGCACTTGAACCCGATCAAACATCTCTGTAGAGACCTGAAAATAGCTGTGCAACGACACTCCCCATCCAACTTGACAGAGCTTGAGGGGATGGGAGAAACTTCCCAAATAATGGTGTGCCAAGCTTGTACCGTCATACCCAAGAAGACTCAAGGCTGTAATCGCTGCCAAAGGTGCTTCAACAAAGTACTGAGTAAAGGGTCTGAATACTTACGTAAATGTGATAAGAATAATTTTAAAAAACAACCTGTTTTTGCTTTGTCATTATGGGGTACTGTGTGTAGATTGAGGGGGAAAAAACGATTTAAATTCATTTTATAAGGCTGTAACGTAATAAAATGTGGAAAAAGTCAAGGGGTCTGAATAATATGTATCTGTAGGCGGTGATTAGGAGAAAGTGACTGGTTGCAGGATAAATAATAATAGTAAGCAGTACGGCAGCAACATAAGTGGTGGGTGGGTGTGTGTGCAGTGGTGAGTGTGCGTGTAAGTGTTCATGTGAGTGCAAGAGTGTCAGTGTAGATGTGATATGCTGATATTTTAAACAGTGATGAAAAGTGACTGGTAGCAGGAATATATAAATACGAATGGTAATATTCTAGTGGTAATGTATACATGTAAACAGG
The DNA here is from genome assembly GCF_016432855.1 of Salvelinus namaycush. Classification (NCBI taxonomy): domain Eukaryota; kingdom Metazoa; phylum Chordata; class Actinopteri; order Salmoniformes; family Salmonidae; genus Salvelinus; species Salvelinus namaycush. The sequence continues at coordinate 33,954,277 of NC_052307.1, forward strand.
AGTAATATTGACCAGTAGCAGGATATATTGTTAGGTACTAATGGTAACAGCAAACAATGAACAGTAGAGTAGTAGTCGTAATAAATCAAATAAATGATCATTTTAGCAGCAGCGTAGGTGTGAGGGGGCACAGTAGTTGTAAGCCATGCCCAAAAAAACTAGCCAAGATGCAAGTTCTGTGCATCCGTGTCTTCACATTCTTACAAGGAGCCAGATGCAGCCAGCAATAGCTGAATATGTTTGGCTGAAAGAAGAGCACAGATGTGATAGCTTTTTCATCTAAATAGGTTTTCCTGCCAAAGGTTCAATGGGAATCTTTGTACAATTCATCCTGTAACAATGGTGTTTCAAACTGGGTGCATGTCACAAAAGATTTTATAGAAACATTTAGACAAGGACATACGTAGTCAAATCGTGAGCAGATGGGAATTCATTCTCGTCAAGAGTTTGATCAAACCATATTGTACAAGAACACAGTTTGTAAGAGAGGCTCAAAACACAAACCTAGCCAAGGCTAACCTGCTCAAACCTACCAATGTCATATCATTATAAAACATGCTCTCTCTTGCAACTCACACACAATACATTCATTACACTGCGGCCCTCATTATATTTGATCTCGGCCCTGAGCTTCTGTGCATATTGAGTGTGGCCATTGGTCTTCATTGAGGAAGTGATCATTAAAACATTCCCGGACTCCAGGGTAACAATTTACTCCACACAAATCTTCTAAAGATGTAACAATTAATGCCAGATATCACAGTTGATTAGAAAACATATCATACAACCCCCAAAATGCCTGGTAGGGTAGTTCCTGTTAAATTAGGTATACTGCAAGTAGCTCATTTGTAAGAGGAAAACATGATTAAGTCCACTCTCAATATGGCACACAGTATAAAAAGTTGGTCATTTAACAATGTCAGGTTATACCACGATACTGCTTTGTATCGATTCCTTTCACGGTTATTACTGAGTTTGGGACTCATACAGCACTATCCATGGTCTACACTGTTTCCCAACGCATCATAGTGAACTTGGGGATTTTATACCCTTCAGTCCTTTTAGTCCTTTTTCCATTCTGTTGCAGAATGGAATCTATGGTATTGGTATACTGAATGGTAAATCTTTTGTTATGATGGTGTCTCGTTTACCCCGGACCATCATAAAATATTTACTTTTCAGGATACCAATACCATAGATTCCATTCTGCAACAGAATAGAAAGTGTCGACCATTCATTCTGACTGTTGTCTCTTAAAGTTTGTTAAAAGGGGAATTTGTAATGTTCTTTCAAGAATGTAATGTCTTAACAGTTAAGGACAATGTCAGAGTATATTACTGCTCCAAATGGCATCTCCCACAATAGCATTACATTTTTATGCCCAAATTTTAAAAGATACTCTACATGCCAGATGGTGCAAGCTATCTTAAAAATTAAGTAGGCCTACCACTTTTAGACGATAGCCTACCTACATTATATATACACAAAAGTATGTGAACACACCTTCAAATTAGTGGATTCAGCTATTTCAGCCACACCAGTTGCTGACAGGTGTATAAAATCGAGCACACAGCCATGCAATCTCCATTTACAAACATTGGCAGTAGAATGGCCTTACTGAAGAGCTCAGTAACTTTAAATGGAGATTGCACCGTCATAGGATGCCACCTTTCCAACAAGTCAGTTCTTCAAATTTCTGTCCTGCTAGAGCTGTCCCAGTCAACTGTAAGTGCTGTTATTGTGAAGTGGAAACGTCTAGGAGTAACAACCACAACTGTGAACTGGTAGGCCACACAAGCTCAAAGAACGTGACCACCAAGTGCTGAAGCGCGTAAATAATCTGTCCTCAGTTGCAACATTCACTACAGAGTTGCAACATTCACTACAGAGTTCCAACCTGCCTCTGGAAGCAACATCAGCACAAGAACTGTTCATCGGGAGCTTCATGAAATTAGTTCATGGCCGAGCAGCCGCACACAAGCCTAAGATCACCATGCGCAATGCCAAGAGTGGTGTAAAGCCTCTAAACCAGTGGTTCCCAAACTTTTTATAGTCCCGTACCCCTTCAAACATTCAACCTCCAGCTGCGTACCCCCTCCAGCACCAGGGTCAGCGCACTCTCAAACGTTGTCTTTTGCCATCATTGTAAGCCTGCCACACACACACACACACACACACACACAATACACTCATTCTTATGTTTAATAAAATGTAAGTTTATCACAACCCGGCTCGTGGGAAGGCAAGATACTCTGAGCGCAGACCAATCCAGAAATCTGGCAGTGGCTTCTGATTAAATTACATTTTCACAGAACCGCTTGCTGCAATTTTGATGAGGCTCTCTTGTTCAGATATCAGTAAGTGGACTGGAGGCAGGGCATGAAAGGGATAACGAATCCAGTTGTGCGTGTCGTCTGTTTTGGGAAAGTACTTGCGTAATTGCGCACCCAGCTCACTCAGGTGCTTCGCTATATCACATTTTACAATGTAAGCTTGAGTTAATTTGCACACAAAAAATCATACAATGATGGAAAGACCTGTGGGTTGTCCTTATTAATGAGGACAGGAAAGAGCTCCAACTTCTTAACCATAGCCTCAATTTTGTCCCGCACATTGAATATAGTTGCAGAGTCCCTGTAACCCTAGACTCAGTTCATTCAGGCGAGAAAAAACATCACCCAGACAGGCCAGTCGTGTGAGAAACTCAACATCATGCAAGCGGTCAGACGTGAAAATTATGGTCAGTAAAAGAAAACTTTAAGCTCGTCTCTCAATAAAATAAAAGGTAACACTTTGCCCCTTGATAACCAGCACACTTCTGTATGTTGTATATGGTCGCTGCCCATATCATTGCATAATGCAGAAAATACAGGAGAGTTCAGGGGCCTTGCTTTAACAAAGTTACCCATTTTCACTTGTAGTGTCCAAAACGTCTTCCAAGCTGTCAGGCATTCCCTTGGCAGCAAAAGCCTCTCGGTGGATGCTGCAGTGTACCCAAGTGGCGTCAGGAGCAACTTCTTGCACGCGCGTTACCACTCAACTATGTGTCCCTGTCATGGCTTTTGCACCATCAGTACAGATCTTGACCACCAAAGTCCATTTGATGTCACAAAGCTGTCCAATACTTGAAAAATAACCACTCATGTTGTGCTGGTTTCCAGAAGAGGCCTGCCAAGTCTGTTGATTCATCCAGCTGTAACACATATAATTCACTGGCTAGTATGCAAAGCAGTAATTGTTTTGTTTCAAAACATCTCCTGCCATGTCACTGATGCGTCGTGAAACAGTGTTGTTTGATGAAGTCATTATCTGTATAGTTTTTTGGGGCCTTTTCCCCCAGCATTGTCCCAGCCATATCTGCGGCAGCAGGAAGAACTAAGTCTACCACAATAGTATGGGGCTTGCCTGTCCTAAGCCACTCGGTGGCTCACCATATAAGACGCTTCTAGCCCCTTCTTATTAATGGTATCTGTTGCTTTTACTACTCGAAAGTCATCTTTATTCTCGCTCAAAACTCCCATGGCTTATTTTTGAAATTGTCATGTTTAGTTTCTAAATGTCTAAAACAAGAATGGTTTCCCGCGAGAGAGTAACGGTTAATGTGACTGGATGTTAATTATTTGACTAGGCTACCTGTATTTGTCATTGTGTTATTTTGCACAACACTAGATGGTTTCATTTTATTTTTGGCTGAGGCTAATCAGGCGAGAAAAAAAACCTCACCCAAATGTATAGCCCCGTTGGAAAATATAACTGTACTCTTTTTCAAAAGGAGGCGAGGAGGATGCGAGCAGTCGTTAAACCAATTGTAAATCTACCATGTGCACTTTCTCTATTCCCCTTTCCTCCATTCCTCGCATCCTCTCTCGACTCCTTCTCAAAAGGTCAAAGGTCCCCCCTCAGGTCCACCTTCTCCTCCAATACAGTTGATAATATGGAAAGAAGATACTGTATAATGCTAGGAAAAGCAGAAAGAAATGTAGATTAGAGCCATGGACAATCATTATTTAATTTTCTATTTCACCTGCAGACAAACCAGGACATACTCTAAAATAAGGTGTATTCCAATCGATATTTGTCTGTTTGAATTCACAATTTAGCCTCACTTCTAGACTCCCACTTTTCATTAGTTAGAGATTTATTGAAACAATACATTTCTTAAATAAATTAATGTACCGTTCTAGTTCTAACAGTGTTCTAGGCATTAATGGACTTGGTACATAATAAGTACGGTATTGAGGCATATTCTGTTATGTTAATGGAGGGAAGTACTATTGGAATCTGTTAAAATACTTTAGCTGTGCTTGATTGAGCTTGCCTGTTGCAATGGACCCAATAGAAAAGTCCCAAAAGTTCCAACTTAACCCACCTGGCACTCCAGGTAGAGTAGAACAAATGCTCAAAAGTATTTGAAAGATTTCAAATATATCAGATTCTGAACCCAGGTGTGGTTTCATTCCTAGTACAGCAGTCACCATTCTGAAGAGGAGCTGTGTTCGAATACCCATACGAACATACTATATTTAATGAGTATATACACACACACCGCACACTATTAGTTCATTTTAATATAGTGTAAACAAACGGTAATCCTTTCAGTTGAGCGTACTAGTGCTTCGCCTGTCTACCTGAAGTTGATACTGTTGCTATGCAACCTCTTGCTAGCTTGTTAGCATAACAAATGACTAGCTAGACATTTTACGATTTTGGGTGTGTTCGTAAATTCAATCCGTTGTCCGTTTGTAAATTCTGAGCTTTTCTATCTCAGAGCTTTCAAGGAGTAGGGATGATCCGAGCGTTCGGACCCCACAACGGCAGTCAAGCACCCAAGCTAACTGGCTAACTACTGGCGAACACAAATGAGAGACCACCTCACTGACCATTTTACTCATCCTAGCTGAGTTGATTAGGCTGTTTTCATGTTATTTCATGTTATCCATGTTATCCAGCTGCTGGCAATAATTTAATTCCGCTTTTTTTGAAGAGACCTGAAAATAGCTGTGCAACGACACTCCCCATCCAACTTGACAGAGCTTGAGGGGATGGGAGAAACTTCCCAAATAATGGTGTGCCAAGCTTGTACCGTCATACCCAAGAAGACTCAAGGCTGTAATCGCTGCCAAAGGTGCTTCAACAAAGTACTGAGTAAAGGGTCTGAATACTTACGTAAATGTGATAAGAATAATTTTAAAAAACAACCTGTTTTTGCTTTGTCATTATGGGGTACTGTGTGTAGATTGAGGGGGAAAAAACGATTTAAATTCATTTTATAAGGCTGTAACGTAATAAAATGTGGAAAAAGTCAAGGGGTCTGAATAATATGTATCTGTAGGCGGTGATTAGGAGAAAGTGACTGGTTGCAGGATAAATAATAATAGTAAGCAGTACGGCAGCAACATAAGTGGTGGGTGGGTGTGTGTGCAGTGGTGAGTGTGCGTGTAAGTGTTCATGTGAGTGCAAGAGTGTCAGTGTAGATGTGATATGCTGATATTTTAAACAGTGATGAAAAGTGACTGGTAGCAGGAATATATAAATACGAATGGTAATATTCTAGTGGTAATGTATACATGTAAACAGGAGTAATATTGACCAGTAGCAGGATATATTGTTAGGTACTAATGGTAACAGCAAACAATGAACAGTAGAGTAGTAGTCGTAATAAATCAAATAAATGATCATTTTAGCAGCAGCGTAGGTGTGAGGGGGCACAGTAGTTGTAAGCCATGCCCAAAAAAACTAGCCAAGATGCAAGTTCTGTGCATCCGTGTCTTCACATTCTTACAAGGAGCCAGATGCAGCCAGCAATAGCTGAATATGTTTGGCTGAAAGAAGAGCACAGATGTGATAGCTTTTTCATCTAAATAGGTTTTCCTGCCAAAGGTTCAATGGGAATCTTTGTACAATTCATCCTGTAACAATGGTGTTTCAAACTGGGTGCATGTCACAAAAGATTTTATAGAAACATTTAGACAAGGACATACGTAGTCAAATCGTGAGCAGATGGGAATTCATTCTCGTCAAGAGTTTGATCAAACCATATTGTACAAGAACACAGTTTGTAAGAGAGGCTCAAAACACAAACCTAGCCAAGGCTAACCTGCTCAAACCTACCAATGTCATATCATTATAAAACATGCTCTCTCTTGCAACTCACACACAATACATTCATTACACTGCGGCCCTCATTATATTTGATCTCGGCCCTGAGCTTCTGTGCATATTGAGTGTGGCCATTGGTCTTCATTGAGGAAGTGATCATTAAAACATTCCCGGACTCCAGGGTAACAATTTACTCCACACAAATCTTCTAAAGATGTAACAATTAATGCCAGATATCACAGTTGATTAGAAAACATATCATACAACCCCCAAAATGCCTGGTAGGGTAGTTCCTGTTAAATTAGGTATACTGCAAGTAGCTCATTTGTAAGAGGAAAACATGATTAAGTCCACTCTCAATATGGCACACAGTATAAAAAGTTGGTCATTTAACAATGTCAGGTTATACCACGATACTGCTTTGTATCGATTCCTTTCACGGTTATTACTGAGTTTGGGACTCATACAGCACTATCCATGGTCTACACTGTTTCCCAACGCATCATAGTGAACTTGGGGATTTTATACCCTTCAGTCCTTTTAGTCCTTTTTCCATTCTGTTGCAGAATGGAATCTATGGTATTGGTATACTGAATGGTAAATCTTTTGTTATGATGGTGTCTCGTTTACCCCGGACCATCATAAAATATTTACTTTTCAGGATACCAATACCATAGATTCCATTCTGCAACAGAATAGAAAGTGTCGACCATTCATTCTGACTGTTGTCTCTTAAAGTTTGTTAAAAGGGGAATTTGTAATGTTCTTTCAAGAATGTAATGTCTTAACAGTTAAGGACAATGTCAGAGTATATTACTGCTCCAAATGGCATCTCCCACAATAGCATTACATTTTTATGCCCAAATTTTAAAAGATACTCTACATGCCAGATGGTGCAAGCTATCTTAAAAATTAAGTAGGCCTACCACTTTTAGACGATAGCCTACCTACATTATATATACACAAAAGTATGTGAACACACCTTCAAATTAGTGGATTCAGCTATTTCAGCCACACCAGTTGCTGACAGGTGTATAAAATCGAGCACACAGCCATGCAATCTCCATTTACAAACATTGGCAGTAGAATGGCCTTACTGAAGAGCTCAGTAACTTTAAATGGAGATTGCACCGTCATAGGATGCCACCTTTCCAACAAGTCAGTTCTTCAAATTTCTGTCCTGCTAGAGCTGTCCCAGTCAACTGTAAGTGCTGTTATTGTGAAGTGGAAACGTCTAGGAGTAACAACCACAACTGTGAACTGGTAGGCCACACAAGCTCAAAGAACGTGACCACCAAGTGCTGAAGCGCGTAAATAATCTGTCCTCAGTTGCAACATTCACTACAGAGTTGCAACATTCACTACAGAGTTCCAACCTGCCTCTGGAAGCAACATCAGCACAAGAACTGTTCATCGGGAGCTTCATGAAATTAGTTCATGGCCGAGCAGCCGCACACAAGCCTAAGATCACCATGCGCAATGCCAAGAGTGGTGTAAAGCCTCTAAACCAGTGGTTCCCAAACTTTTTATAGTCCCGTACCCCTTCAAACATTCAACCTCCAGCTGCGTACCCCCTCCAGCACCAGGGTCAGCGCACTCTCAAACGTTGTCTTTTGCCATCATTGTAAGCCTGCCACACACACACACACACACACACACACAATACACTCATTCTTATGTTTAATAAAATGTAAGTTTATCACAACCCGGCTCGTGGGAAGGCAAGATACTCTGAGCGCAGACCAATCCAGAAATCTGGCAGTGGCTTCTGATTAAATTACATTTTCACAGAACCGCTTGCTGCAATTTTGATGAGGCTCTCTTGTTCAGATATCAGTAAGTGGACTGGAGGCAGGGCATGAAAGGGATAACGAATCCAGTTGTGCGTGTCGTCTGTTTTGGGAAAGTACTTGCGTAATTGCGCACCCAGCTCACTCAGGTGCTTCGCTATATCACATTTTACAATGTAAGCTTGAGTTAATTTGCACACAAAAAATCATACAATGATGGAAAGACCTGTGGGTTGTCCTTATTAATGAGGACAGGAAAGAGCTCCAACTTCTTAACCATAGCCTCAATTTTGTCCCGCACATTGAATATAGTTGCAGAGTCCCTGTAACCCTAGACTCAGTTCATTCAGGCGAGAAAAAACATCACCCAGACAGGCCAGTCGTGTGAGAAACTCAACATCATGCAAGCGGTCAGACGTGAAAATTATGGTCAGTAAAAGAAAACTTTAAGCTCGTCTCTCAATAAAATAAAAGGTAACACTTTGCCCCTTGATAACCAGCACACTTCTGTATGTTGTATATGGTCGCTGCCCATATCATTGCATAATGCAGAAAATACAGGAGAGTTCAGGGGCCTTGCTTTAACAAAGTTACCCATTTTCACTTGTAGTGTCCAAAACGTCTTCCAAGCTGTCAGGCATTCCCTTGGCAGCAAAAGCCTCTCGGTGGATGCTGCAGTGTACCCAAGTGGCGTCAGGAGCAACTTCTTGCACGCGCGTTACCACTCAACTATGTGTCCCTGTCATGGCTTTTGCACCATCAGTACAGATCTTGACCACCAAAGTCCATTTGATGTCACAAAGCTGTCCAATACTTGAAAAATAACCACTCATGTTGTGCTGGTTTCCAGAAGAGGCCTGCCAAGTCTGTTGATTCATCCAGCTGTAACACATATAATTCACTGGCTAGTATGCAAAGCAGTAATTGTTTTGTTTCAAAACATCTCCTGCCATGTCACTGATGCGTCGTGAAACAGTGTTGTTTGATGAAGTCATTATCTGTATAGTTTTTTGGGGCCTTTTCCCCCAGCATTGTCCCAGCCATATCTGCGGCAGCAGGAAGAACTAAGTCTACCACAATAGTATGGGGCTTGCCTGTCCTAAGCCACTCGGTGGCTCACCATATAAGACGCTTCTAGCCCCTTCTTATTAATGGTATCTGTTGCTTTTACTACTCGAAAGTCATCTTTATTCTCGCTCAAAACTCCCATGGCTTATTTTTGAAATTGTCATGTTTAGTTTCTAAATGTCTAAAACAAGAATGGTTTCCCGCGAGAGAGTAACGGTTAATGTGACTGGATGTTAATTATTTGACTAGGCTACCTGTATTTGTCATTGTGTTATTTTGCACAACACTAGATGGTTTCATTTTATTTTTGGCTGAGGCTAATCAGGCGAGAAAAAAAACCTCACCCAAATGTATAGCCCCGTTGGAAAATATAACTGTACTCTTTTTCAAAAGGAGGCGAGGAGGATGCGAGCAGTCGTTAAACCAATTGTAAATCTACCATGTGCACTTTCTCTATTCCCCTTTCCTCCATTCCTCGCATCCTCTCTCGACTCCTTCTCAAAAGGTCAAAGGTCCCCCCTCAGGTCCACCTTCTCCTCCAATACAGTTGATAATATGGAAAGAAGATACTGTATAATGCTAGGAAAAGCAGAAAGAAATGTAGATTAGAGCCATGGACAATCATTATTTAATTTTCTATTTCACCTGCAGACAAACCAGGACATACTCTAAAATAAGGTGTATTCCAATCGATATTTGTCTGTTTGAATTCACAATTTAGCCTCACTTCTAGACTCCCACTTTTCATTAGTTAGAGATTTATTGAAACAATACATTTCTTAAATAAATTAATGTACCGTTCTAGTTCTAACAGTGTTCTAGGCATTAATGGACTTGGTACATAATAAGTACGGTATTGAGGCATATTCTGTTATGTTAATGGAGGGAAGTACTATTGGAATCTGTTAAAATACTTTAGCTGTGCTTGATTGAGCTTGCCTGTTGCAATGGACCCAATAGAAAAGTCCCAAAAGTTCCAACTTAACCCACCTGGCACTCCAGGTAGAGTAGAACAAATGCTCAAAAGTATTTGAAAGATTTCAAATATATCAGATTCTGAACCCAGGTGTGGTTTCATTCCTAGTACAGCAGTCACCATTCTGAAGAGGAGCTGTGTTCGAATACCCATACGAACATACTATATTTAATGAGTATATACACACACACCGCACACTATTAGTTCATTTTAATATAGTGTAAACAAACGGTAATCCTTTCAGTTGAGCGTACTAGTGCTTCGCCTGTCTACCTGAAGTTGATACTGTTGCTATGCAACCTCTTGCTAGCTTGTTAGCATAACAAATGACTAGCTAGACATTTTACGATTTTGGGTGTGTTCGTAAATTCAATCCGTTGTCCGTTTGTAAATTCTGAGCTTTTCTATCTCAGAGCTTTCAAGGAGTAGGGATGATCCGAGCGTTCGGACCCCACAACGGCAGTCAAGCACCCAAGCTAACTGGCTAACTACTGGCGAACACAAATGAGAGACCACCTCACTGACCATTTTACTCATCCTAGCTGAGTTGATTAGGCTGTTTTCATGTTATTTCATGTTATCCATGTTATCCAGCTGCTGGCAATAATTTAATTCCGCTTTTTTTGAAGAGACCTGAAAATAGCTGTGCAACGACACTCCCCATCCAACTTGACAGAGCTTGAGGGGATGGGAGAAACTTCCCAAATAATGGTGTGCCAAGCTTGTACCGTCATACCCAAGAAGACTCAAGGCTGTAATCGCTGCCAAAGGTGCTTCAACAAAGTACTGAGTAAAGGGTCTGAATACTTACGTAAATGTGATAAGAATAATTTTAAAAAACAACCTGTTTTTGCTTTGTCATTATGGGGTACTGTGTGTAGATTGAGGGGGAAAAAACGATTTAAATTCATTTTATAAGGCTGTAACGTAATAAAATGTGGAAAAAGTCAAGGGGTCTGAATAATATGTATCTGTAGGCGGTGATTAGGAGAAAGTGACTGGTTGCAGGATAAATAATAATAGTAAGCAGTACGGCAGCAACATAAGTGGTGGGTGGGTGTGTGTGCAGTGGTGAGTGTGCGTGTAAGTGTTCATGTGAGTGCAAGAGTGTCAGTGTAGATGTGATATGCTGATATTTTAAACAGTGATGAAAAGTGACTGGTAGCAGGAATATATAAATACGAATGGTAATATTCTAGTGGTAATGTATACATGTAAACAGGAGTAATATTGACCAGTAGCAGGATATATTGTTAGGTACTAATGGTAACAGCAAACAATGAACAGTAGAGTAGTAGTCGTAATAAATCAAATAAATGATCATTTTAGCAGCAGCGTAGGTGTGAGGGGGCACAGTAGTTGTAAGCCATGCCCAAAAAAACTAGCCAAGATGCAAGTTCTGTGCATCCGTGTCTTCACATTCTTACAAGGAGCCAGATGCAGCCAGCAATAGCTGAATATGTTTGGCTGAAAGAAGAGCACAGATGTGATAGCTTTTTCATCTAAATAGGTTTTCCTGCCAAAGGTTCAATGGGAATCTTTGTACAATTCATCCTGTAACAATGGTGTTTCAAACTGGGTGCATGTCACAAAAGATTTTATAGAAACATTTAGACAAGGACATACGTAGTCAAATCGTGAGCAGATGGGAATTCATTCTCGTCAAGAGTTTGATCAAACCATATTGTACAAGAACACAGTTTGTAAGAGAGGCTCAAAACACAAACCTAGCCAAGGCTAACCTGCTCAAACCTACCAATGTCATATCATTATAAAACATGCTCTCTCTTGCAACTCACACACAATACATTCATTACACTGCGGCCCTCATTATATTTGATCTCGGCCCTGAGCTTCTGTGCATATTGAGTGTGGCCATTGGTCTTCATTGAGGAAGTGATCATTAAAACATTCCCGGACTCCAGGGTAACAATTTACTCCACACAAATCTTCTAAAGATGTAACAATTAATGCCAGATATCACAGTTGATTAGAAAACATATCATACAACCCCCAAAATGCCTGGTAGGGTAGTTCCTGTTAAATTAGGTATACTGCAAGTAGCTCATTTGTAAGAGGAAAACATGATTAAGTCCACTCTCAATATGGCACACAGTATAAAAAGTTGGTCATTTAACAATGTCAGGTTATACCACGATACTGCTTTGTATCGATTCCTTTCACGGTTATTACTGAGTTTGGGACTCATACAGCACTATCCATGGTCTACACTGTTTCCCAACGCATCATAGTGAACTTGGGGATTTTATACCCTTCAGTCCTTTTAGTCCTTTTTCCATTCTGTTGCAGAATGGAATCTATGGTATTGGTATACTGAATGGTAAATCTTTTGTTATGATGGTGTCTCGTTTACCCCGGACCATCATAAAATATTTACTTTTCAGGATACCAATACCATAGATTCCATTCTGCAACAGAATAGAAAGTGTCGACCATTCATTCTGACTGTTGTCTCTTAAAGTTTGTTAAAAGGGGAATTTGTAATGTTCTTTCAAGAATGTAATGTCTTAACAGTTAAGGACAATGTCAGAGTATATTACTGCTCCAAATGGCATCTCCCACAATAGCATTACATTTTTATGCCCAAATTTTAAAAGATACTCTACATGCCAGATGGTGCAAGCTATCTTAAAAATTAAGTAGGCCTACCACTTTTAGACGATAGCCTACCTACATTATATATACACAAAAGTATGTGAACACACCTTCAAATTAGTGGATTCAGCTATTTCAGCCACACCAGTTGCTGACAGGTGTATAAAATCGAGCACACAGCCATGCAATCTCCATTTACAAACATTGGCAGTAGAATGGCCTTACTGAAGAGCTCAGTAACTTTAAATGGAGATTGCACCGTCATAGGATGCCACCTTTCCAACAAGTCAGTTCTTCAAATTTCTGTCCTGCTAGAGCTGTCCCAGTCAACTGTAAGTGCTGTTATTGTGAAGTGGAAACGTCTAGGAGTAACAACCACAACTGTGAACTGGTAGGCCACACAAGCTCAAAGAACGTGACCACCAAGTGCTGAAGCGCGTAAATAATCTGTCCTCAGTTGCAACATTCACTACAGAGTTGCAACATTCACTACAGAGTTCCAACCTGCCTCTGGAAGCAACATCAGCACAAGAACTGTTCATCGGGAGCTTCATGAAATTAGTTCATGGCCGAGCAGCCGCACACAAGCCTAAGATCACCATGCGCAATGCCAAGAGTGGTGTAAAGCCTCTAAACCAGTGGTTCCCAAACTTTTTATAGTCCCGTACCCCTTCAAACATTCAACCTCCAGCTGCGTACCCCCTCCAGCACCAGGGTCAGCGCACTCTCAAACGTTGTCTTTTGCCATCATTGTAAGCCTGCCACACACACACACACACACACACACACAATACACTCATTCTTATGTTTAATAAAATGTAAGTTTATCACAACCCGGCTCGTGGGAAGGCAAGATACTCTGAGCGCAGACCAATCCAGAAATCTGGCAGTGGCTTCTGATTAAATTACATTTTCACAGAACCGCTTGCTGCAATTTTGATGAGGCTCTCTTGTTCAGATATCAGTAAGTGGACTGGAGGCAGGGCATGAAAGGGATAACGAATCCAGTTGTGCGTGTCGTCTGTTTTGGGAAAGTACTTGCGTAATTGCGCACCCAGCTCACTCAGGTGCTTCGCTATATCACATTTTACAATGTAAGCTTGAGTTAATTTGCACACAAAAAATCATACAATGATGGAAAGACCTGTGGGTTGTCCTTATTAATGAGGACAGGAAAGAGCTCCAACTTCTTAACCATAGCCTCAATTTTGTCCCGCACATTGAATATAGTTGCAGAGTCCCTGTAACCCTAGACTCAGTTCATTCAGGCGAGAAAAAACATCACCCAGACAGGCCAGTCGTGTGAGAAACTCAACATCATGCAAGCGGTCAGACGTGAAAATTATGGTCAGTAAAAGAAAACTTTAAGCTCGTCTCTCAATAAAATAAAAGGTAACACTTTGCCCCTTGATAACCAGCACACTTCTGTATGTTGTATATGGTCGCTGCCCATATCATTGCATAATGCAGAAAATACAGGAGAGTTCAGGGGCCTTGCTTTAACAAAGTTACCCATTTTCACTTGTAGTGTCCAAAACGTCTTCCAAGCTGTCAGGCATTCCCTTGGCAGCAAAAGCCTCTCGGTGGATGCTGCAGTGTACCCAAGTGGCGTCAGGAGCAACTTCTTGCACGCGCGTTACCACTCAACTATGTGTCCCTGTCATGGCTTTTGCACCATCAGTACAGATCTTGACCACCAAAGTCCATTTGATGTCACAAAGCTGTCCAATACTTGAAAAATAACCACTCATGTTGTGCTGGTTTCCAGAAGAGGCCTGCCAAGTCTGTTGATTCATCCAGCTGTAACACATATAATTCACTGGCTAGTATGCAAAGCAGTAATTGTTTTGTTTCAAAACATCTCCTGCCATGTCACTGATGCGTCGTGAAACAGTGTTGTTTGATGAAGTCATTATCTGTATAGTTTTTTGGGGCCTTTTCCCCCAGCATTGTCCCAGCCATATCTGCGGCAGCAGGAAGAACTAAGTCTACCACAATAGTATGGGGCTTGCCTGTCCTAAGCCACTCGGTGGCTCACCATATAAGACGCTTCTAGCCCCTTCTTATTAATGGTATCTGTTGCTTTTACTACTCGAAAGTCATCTTTATTCTCGCTCAAAACTCCCATGGCTTATTTTTGAAATTGTCATGTTTAGTTTCTAAATGTCTAAAACAAGAATGGTTTCCCGCGAGAGAGTAACGGTTAATGTGACTGGATGTTAATTATTTGACTAGGCTACCTGTATTTGTCATTGTGTTATTTTGCACAACACTAGATGGTTTCATTTTATTTTTGGCTGAGGCTAATCAGGCGAGAAAAAAAACCTCACCCAAATGTATAGCCCCGTTGGAAAATATAACTGTACTCTTTTTCAAAAGGAGGCGAGGAGGATGCGAGCAGTCGTTAAACCAATTGTAAATCTACCATGTGCACTTTCTCTATTCCCCTTTCCTCCATTCCTCGCATCCTCTCTCGACTCCTTCTCAAAAGGTCAAAGGTCCCCCCTCAGGTCCACCTTCTCCTCCAATACAGTTGATAATATGGAAAGAAGATACTGTATAATGCTAGGAAAAGCAGAAAGAAATGTAGATTAGAGCCATGGACAATCATTATTTAATTTTCTATTTCACCTGCAGACAAACCAGGACATACTCTAAAATAAGGTGTATTCCAATCGATATTTGTCTGTTTGAATTCACAATTTAGCCTCACTTCTAGACTCCCACTTTTCATTAGTTAGAGATTTATTGAAACAATACATTTCTTAAATAAATTAATGTACCGTTCTAGTTCTAACAGTGTTCTAGGCATTAATGGACTTGGTACATAATAAGTACGGTATTGAGGCATATTCTGTTATGTTAATGGAGGGAAGTACTATTGGAATCTGTTAAAATACTTTAGCTGTGCTTGATTGAGCTTGCCTGTTGCAATGGACCCAATAGAAAAGTCCCAAAAGTTCCAACTTAACCCACCTGGCACTCCAGGTAGAGTAGAACAAATGCTCAAAAGTATTTGAAAGATTTCAAATATATCAGATTCTGAACCCAGGTGTGGTTTCATTCCTAGTACAGCAGTCACCATTCTGAAGAGGAGCTGTGTTCGAATACCCATACGAACATACTATATTTAATGAGTATATACACACACACCGCACACTATTAGTTCATTTTAATATAGTGTAAACAAACGGTAATCCTTTCAGTTGAGCGTACTAGTGCTTCGCCTGTCTACCTGAAGTTGATACTGTTGCTATGCAACCTCTTGCTAGCTTGTTAGCATAACAAATGACTAGCTAGACATTTTACGATTTTGGGTGTGTTCGTAAATTCAATCCGTTGTCCGTTTGTAAATTCTGAGCTTTTCTATCTCAGAGCTTTCAAGGAGTAGGGATGATCCGAGCGTTCGGACCCCACAACGGCAGTCAAGCACCCAAGCTAACTGGCTAACTACTGGCGAACACAAATGAGAGACCACCTCACTGACCATTTTACTCATCCTAGCTGAGTTGATTAGGCTGTTTTCATGTTATTTCATGTTATCCATGTTATCCAGCTGCTGGCAATAATTTAATTCCGCTTTTTTTGAAGAGACCTGAAAATAGCTGTGCAACGACACTCCCCATCCAACTTGACAGAGCTTGAGGGGATGGGAGAAACTTCCCAAATAATGGTGTGCCAAGCTTGTACCGTCATACCCAAGAAGACTCAAGGCTGTAATCGCTGCCAAAGGTGCTTCAACAAAGTACTGAGTAAAGGGTCTGAATACTTACGTAAATGTGATAAGAATAATTTTAAAAAACAACCTGTTTTTGCTTTGTCATTATGGGGTACTGTGTGTAGATTGAGGGGGAAAAAACGATTTAAATTCATTTTATAAGGCTGTAACGTAATAAAATGTGGAAAAAGTCAAGGGGTCTGAATAATATGTATCTGTAGGCGGTGATTAGGAGAAAGTGACTGGTTGCAGGATAAATAATAATAGTAAGCAGTACGGCAGCAACATAAGTGGTGGGTGGGTGTGTGTGCAGTGGTGAGTGTGCGTGTAAGTGTTCATGTGAGTGCAAGAGTGTCAGTGTAGATGTGATATGCTGATATTTTAAACAGTGATGAAAAGTGACTGGTAGCAGGAATATATAAATACGAATGGTAATATTCTAGTGGTAATGTATACATGTAAACAGGAGTAATATTGACCAGTAGCAGGATATATTGTTAGGTACTAATGGTAACAGCAAACAATGAACAGTAGAGTAGTAGTCGTAATAAATCAAATAAATGATCATTTTAGCAGCAGCGTAGGTGTGAGGGGGCACAGTAGTTGTAAGCCATGCCCAAAAAAACTAGCCAAGATGCAAGTTCTGTGCATCCGTGTCTTCACATTCTTACAAGGAGCCAGATGCAGCCAGCAATAGCTGAATATGTTTGGCTGAAAGAAGAGCACAGATGTGATAGCTTTTTCATCTAAATAGGTTTTCCTGCCAAAGGTTCAATGGGAATCTTTGTACAATTCATCCTGTAACAATGGTGTTTCAAACTGGGTGCATGTCACAAAAGATTTTATAGAAACATTTAGACAAGGACATACGTAGTCAAATCGTGAGCAGATGGGAATTCATTCTCGTCAAGAGTTTGATCAAACCATATTGTACAAGAACACAGTTTGTAAGAGAGGCTCAAAACACAAACCTAGCCAAGGCTAACCTGCTCAAACCTACCAATGTCATATCATTATAAAACATGCTCTCTCTTGCAACTCACACACAATACATTCATTACACTGCGGCCCTCATTATATTTGATCTCGGCCCTGAGCTTCTGTGCATATTGAGTGTGGCCATTGGTCTTCATTGAGGAAGTGATCATTAAAACATTCCCGGACTCCAGGGTAACAATTTACTCCACACAAATCTTCTAAAGATGTAACAATTAATGCCAGATATCACAGTTGATTAGAAAACATATCATACAACCCCCAAAATGCCTGGTAGGGTAGTTCCTGTTAAATTAGGTATACTGCAAGTAGCTCATTTGTAAGAGGAAAACATGATTAAGTCCACTCTCAATATGGCACACAGTATAAAAAGTTGGTCATTTAACAATGTCAGGTTATACCACGATACTGCTTTGTATCGATTCCTTTCACGGTTATTACTGAGTTTGGGACTCATACAGCACTATCCATGGTCTACACTGTTTCCCAACGCATCATAGTGAACTTGGGGATTTTATACCCTTCAGTCCTTTTAGTCCTTTTTCCATTCTGTTGCAGAATGGAATCTATGGTATTGGTATACTGAATGGTAAATCTTTTGTTATGATGGTGTCTCGTTTACCCCGGACCATCATAAAATATTTACTTTTCAGGATACCAATACCATAGATTCCATTCTGCAACAGAATAGAAAGTGTCGACCATTCATTCTGACTGTTGTCTCTTAAAGTTTGTTAAAAGGGGAATTTGTAATGTTCTTTCAAGAATGTAATGTCTTAACAGTTAAGGACAATGTCAGAGTATATTACTGCTCCAAATGGCATCTCCCACAATAGCATTACATTTTTATGCCCAAATTTTAAAAGATACTCTACATGCCAGATGGTGCAAGCTATCTTAAAAATTAAGTAGGCCTACCACTTTTAGACGATAGCCTACCTACATTATATATACACAAAAGTATGTGAACACACCTTCAAATTAGTGGATTCAGCTATTTCAGCCACACCAGTTGCTGACAGGTGTATAAAATCGAGCACACAGCCATGCAATCTCCATTTACAAACATTGGCAGTAGAATGGCCTTACTGAAGAGCTCAGTAACTTTAAATGGAGATTGCACCGTCATAGGATGCCACCTTTCCAACAAGTCAGTTCTTCAAATTTCTGTCCTGCTAGAGCTGTCCCAGTCAACTGTAAGTGCTGTTATTGTGAAGTGGAAACGTCTAGGAGTAACAACCACAACTGTGAACTGGTAGGCCACACAAGCTCAAAGAACGTGACCACCAAGTGCTGAAGCGCGTAAATAATCTGTCCTCAGTTGCAACATTCACTACAGAGTTGCAACATTCACTACAGAGTTCCAACCTGCCTCTGGAAGCAACATCAGCACAAGAACTGTTCATCGGGAGCTTCATGAAATTAGTTCATGGCCGAGCAGCCGCACACAAGCCTAAGATCACCATGCGCAATGCCAAGAGTGGTGTAAAGCCTCTAAACCAGTGGTTCCCAAACTTTTTATAGTCCCGTACCCCTTCAAACATTCAACCTCCAGCTGCGTACCCCCTCCAGCACCAGGGTCAGCGCACTCTCAAACGTTGTCTTTTGCCATCATTGTAAGCCTGCCACACACACACACACACACACACACACAATAAACTTACATTCTTATTTAACATAAGAATGTAGTGTATCACAACCCGGCTCGTGGGAAGGCAAGATACTCTGAGCGCAGACCAATCCAGAAATCTGGCAGTGGCTTCTGATTAAATTACATTTTCACAGAACCGCTTGCTGCAATTTTGATGAGGCTCTCTTGTTCAGATATCAGTAAGTGGACTGGAGGCAGGGCATGAAAGGGATAACGAATCCAGTTGTGCGTGTCGTCTGTTTTGGGAAAGTACTTGCGTAATTGCGCACCCAGCTCACTCAGGTGCTTCGCTATATCACATTTTACAATGTAAGCTTGAGTTAATTTGCACACAAAAAATCATACAATGATGGAAAGACCTGTGGGTTGTCCTTATTAATGAGGACAGGAAAGAGCTCCAACTTCTTAACCATAGCCTCAATTTTGTCCCGCACATTGAATATAGTTGCAGAGTCCCTGTAACCCTAGACTCAGTTCATTCAGGCGAGAAAAAACATCACCCAGACAGGCCAGTCGTGTGAGAAACTCAACATCATGCAAGCGGTCAGACGTGAAAATTATGGTCAGTAAAAGAAAACTTTAAGCTCGTCTCTCAATAAAATAAAAGGTAACACTTTGCCCCTTGATAACCAGCACACTTCTGTATGTTGTATATGGTCGCTGCCCATATCATTGCATAATGCAGAAAATACAGGAGAGTTCAGGGGCCTTGCTTTAACAAAGTTACCCATTTTCACTTGTAGTGTCCAAAACGTCTTCCAAGCTGTCAGGCATTCCCTTGGCAGCAAAAGCCTCTCGGTGGATGCTGCAGTGTACCCAAGTGGCGTCAGGAGCAACTTCTTGCACGCGCGTTACCACTCAACTATGTGTCCCTGTCATGGCTTTTGCACCATCAGTACAGATCTTGACCACCAAAGTCCATTTGATGTCACAAAGCTGTCCAATACTTGAAAAATAACCACTCATGTTGTGCTGGTTTCCAGAAGAGGCCTGCCAAGTCTGTTGATTCATCCAGCTGTAACACATATAATTCACTGGCTAGTATGCAAAGCAGTAATTGTTTTGTTTCAAAACATCTCCTGCCATGTCACTGATGCGTCGTGAAACAGTGTTGTTTGATGAAGTCATTATCTGTATAGTTTTTTGGGGCCTTTTCCCCCAGCATTGTCCCAGCCATATCTGCGGCAGCAGGAAGAACTAAGTCTACCACAATAGTATGGGGCTTGCCTGTCCTAAGCCACTCGGTGGCTCACCATATAAGACGCTTCTAGCCCCTTCTTATTAATGGTATCTGTTGCTTTTACTACTCGAAAGTCATCTTTATTCTCGCTCAAAACTCCCATGGCTTATTTTTGAAATTGTCATGTTTAGTTTCTAAATGTCTAAAACAAGAATGGTTTCCCGCGAGAGAGTAACGGTTAATGTGACTGGATGTTAATTATTTGACTAGGCTACCTGTATTTGTCATTGTGTTATTTTGCACAACACTAGATGGTTTCATTTTATTTTTGGCTGAGGCTAATCAGGCGAGAAAAAAAACCTCACCCAAATGTATAGCCCCGTTGGAAAATATAACTGTACTCTTTTTCAAAAGGAGGCGAGGAGGATGCGAGCAGTCGTTAAACCAATTGTAAATCTACCATGTGCACTTTCTCTATTCCCCTTTCCTCCATTCCTCGCATCCTCTCTCGACTCCTTCTCAAAAGGTCAAAGGTCCCCCCTCAGGTCCACCTTCTCCTCCAATACAGTTGATAATATGGAAAGAAGATACTGTATAATGCTAGGAAAAGCAGAAAGAAATGTAGATTAGAGCCATGGACAATCATTATTTAATTTTCTATTTCACCTGCAGACAAACCAGGACATACTCTAAAATAAGGTGTATTCCAATCGATATTTGTCTGTTTGAATTCACAATTTAGCCTCACTTCTAGACTCCCACTTTTCATTAGTTAGAGATTTATTGAAACAATACATTTCTTAAATAAATTAATGTACCGTTCTAGTTCTAACAGTGTTCTAGGCATTAATGGACTTGGTACATAATAAGTACGGTATTGAGGCATATTCTGTTATGTTAATGGAGGGAAGTACTATTGGAATCTGTTAAAATACTTTAGCTGTGCTTGATTGAGCTTGCCTGTTGCAATGGACCCAATAGAAAAGTCCCAAAAGTTCCAACTTAACCCACCTGGCACTCCAGGTAGAGTAGAACAAATGCTCAAAAGTATTTGAAAGATTTCAAATATATCAGATTCTGAACCCAGGTGTGGTTTCATTCCTAGTACAGCAGTCACCATTCTGAAGAGGAGCTGTGTTCGAATACCCATACGAACATACTATATTTAATGAGTATATACACACACACCGCACACTATTAGTTCATTTTAATATAGTGTAAACAAACGGTAATCCTTTCAGTTGAGCGTACTAGTGCTTCGCCTGTCTACCTGAAGTTGATACTGTTGCTATGCAACCTCTTGCTAGCTTGTTAGCATAACAAATGACTAGCTAGACATTTTACGATTTTGGGTGTGTTCGTAAATTCAATCCGTTGTCCGTTTGTAAATTCTGAGCTTTTCTATCTCAGAGCTTTCAAGGAGTAGGGATGATCCGAGCGTTCGGACCCCACAACGGCAGTCAAGCACCCAAGCTAACTGGCTAACTACTGGCGAACACAAATGAGAGACCACCTCACTGACCATTTTACTCATCCTAGCTGAGTTGATTAGGCTGTTTTCATGTTATTTCATGTTATCCATGTTATCCAGCTGCTGGCAATAATTTAATTCCGCTTTTTTTGAAGAGACCTGAAAATAGCTGTGCAACGACACTCCCCATCCAACTTGACAGAGCTTGAGGGGATGGGAGAAACTTCCCAAATAATGGTGTGCCAAGCTTGTACCGTCATACCCAAGAAGACTCAAGGCTGTAATCGCTGCCAAAGGTGCTTCAACAAAGTACTGAGTAAAGGGTCTGAATACTTACGTAAATGTGATAAGAATAATTTTAAAAAACAACCTGTTTTTGCTTTGTCATTATGGGGTACTGTGTGTAGATTGAGGGGGAAAAAACGATTTAAATTCATTTTATAAGGCTGTAACGTAATAAAATGTGGAAAAAGTCAAGGGGTCTGAATAATATGTATCTGTAGGCGGTGATTAGGAGAAAGTGACTGGTTGCAGGATAAATAATAATAGTAAGCAGTACGGCAGCAACATAAGTGGTGGGTGGGTGTGTGTGCAGTGGTGAGTGTGCGTGTAAGTGTTCATGTGAGTGCAAGAGTGTCAGTGTAGATGTGATATGCTGATATTTTAAACAGTGATGAAAAGTGACTGGTAGCAGGAATATATAAATACGAATGGTAATATTCTAGTGGTAATGTATACATGTAAACAGGAGTAATATTGACCAGTAGCAGGATATATTGTTAGGTACTAATGGTAACAGCAAACAATGAACAGTAGAGTAGTAGTCGTAATAAATCAAATAAATGATCATTTTAGCAGCAGCGTAGGTGTGAGGGGGCACAGTAGTTGTAAGCCATGCCCAAAAAAACTAGCCAAGATGCAAGTTCTGTGCATCCGTGTCTTCACATTCTTACAAGGAGCCAGATGCAGCCAGCAATAGCTGAATATGTTTGGCTGAAAGAAGAGCACAGATGTGATAGCTTTTTCATCTAAATAGGTTTTCCTGCCAAAGGTTCAATGGGAATCTTTGTACAATTCATCCTGTAACAATGGTGTTTCAAACTGGGTGCATGTCACAAAAGATTTTATAGAAACATTTAGACAAGGACATACGTAGTCAAATCGTGAGCAGATGGGAATTCATTCTCGTCAAGAGTTTGATCAAACCATATTGTACAAGAACACAGTTTGTAAGAGAGGCTCAAAACACAAACCTAGCCAAGGCTAACCTGCTCAAACCTACCAATGTCATATCATTATAAAACATGCTCTCTCTTGCAACTCACACACAATACATTCATTACACTGCGGCCCTCATTATATTTGATCTCGGCCCTGAGCTTCTGTGCATATTGAGTGTGGCCATTGGTCTTCATTGAGGAAGTGATCATTAAAACATTCCCGGACTCCAGGGTAACAATTTACTCCACACAAATCTTCTAAAGATGTAACAATTAATGCCAGATATCACAGTTGATTAGAAAACATATCATACAACCCCCAAAATGCCTGGTAGGGTAGTTCCTGTTAAATTAGGTATACTGCAAGTAGCTCATTTGTAAGAGGAAAACATGATTAAGTCCACTCTCAATATGGCACACAGTATAAAAAGTTGGTCATTTAACAATGTCAGGTTATACCACGATACTGCTTTGTATCGATTCCTTTCACGGTTATTACTGAGTTTGGGACTCATACAGCACTATCCATGGTCTACACTGTTTCCCAACGCATCATAGTGAACTTGGGGATTTTATACCCTTCAGTCCTTTTAGTCCTTTTTCCATTCTGTTGCAGAATGGAATCTATGGTATTGGTATACTGAATGGTAAATCTTTTGTTATGATGGTGTCTCGTTTACCCCGGACCATCATAAAATATTTACTTTTCAGGATACCAATACCATAGATTCCATTCTGCAACAGAATAGAAAGTGTCGACCATTCATTCTGACTGTTGTCTCTTAAAGTTTGTTAAAAGGGGAATTTGTAATGTTCTTTCAAGAATGTAATGTCTTAACAGTTAAGGACAATGTCAGAGTATATTACTGCTCCAAATGGCATCTCCCACAATAGCATTACATTTTTATGCCCAAATTTTAAAAGATACTCTACATGCCAGATGGTGCAAGCTATCTTAAAAATTAAGTAGGCCTACCACTTTTAGACGATAGCCTACCTACATTATATATACACAAAAGTATGTGAACACACCTTCAAATTAGTGGATTCAGCTATTTCAGCCACACCAGTTGCTGACAGGTGTATAAAATCGAGCACACAGCCATGCAATCTCCATTTACAAACATTGGCAGTAGAATGGCCTTACTGAAGAGCTCAGTAACTTTAAATGGAGATTGCACCGTCATAGGATGCCACCTTTCCAACAAGTCAGTTCTTCAA
Organism: Salvelinus namaycush; assembly: GCF_016432855.1. Classification (NCBI taxonomy): domain Eukaryota; kingdom Metazoa; phylum Chordata; class Actinopteri; order Salmoniformes; family Salmonidae; genus Salvelinus; species Salvelinus namaycush. The sequence goes on from NC_052307.1 coordinate 33,978,283, forward strand.
ATTTCTGTCCTGCTAGAGCTGTCCCAGTCAACTGTAAGTGCTGTTATTGTGAAGTGGAAACGTCTAGGAGTAACAACCACAACTGTGAACTGGTAGGCCACACAAGCTCAAAGAACGTGACCACCAAGTGCTGAAGCGCGTAAATAATCTGTCCTCAGTTGCAACATTCACTACAGAGTTGCAACATTCACTACAGAGTTCCAACCTGCCTCTGGAAGCAACATCAGCACAAGAACTGTTCATCGGGAGCTTCATGAAATTAGTTCATGGCCGAGCAGCCGCACACAAGCCTAAGATCACCATGCGCAATGCCAAGAGTGGTGTAAAGCCTCTAAACCAGTGGTTCCCAAACTTTTTATAGTCCCGTACCCCTTCAAACATTCAACCTCCAGCTGCGTACCCCCTCCAGCACCAGGGTCAGCGCACTCTCAAACGTTGTCTTTTGCCATCATTGTAAGCCTGCCACACACACACACACACACACACACACAATAAACTTACATTTTATTAAACATAAGAATGAGTGTATCACAACCCGGCTCGTGGGAAGGCAAGATACTCTGAGCGCAGACCAATCCAGAAATCTGGCAGTGGCTTCTGATTAAATTACATTTTCACAGAACCGCTTGCTGCAATTTTGATGAGGCTCTCTTGTTCAGATATCAGTAAGTGGACTGGAGGCAGGGCATGAAAGGGATAACGAATCCAGTTGTGCGTGTCGTCTGTTTTGGGAAAGTACTTGCGTAATTGCGCACCCAGCTCACTCAGGTGCTTCGCTATATCACATTTTACAATGTAAGCTTGAGTTAATTTGCACACAAAAAATCATACAATGATGGAAAGACCTGTGGGTTGTCCTTATTAATGAGGACAGGAAAGAGCTCCAACTTCTTAACCATAGCCTCAATTTTGTCCCGCACATTGAATATAGTTGCAGAGTCCCTGTAACCCTAGACTCAGTTCATTCAGGCGAGAAAAAACATCACCCAGACAGGCCAGTCGTGTGAGAAACTCAACATCATGCAAGCGGTCAGACGTGAAAATTATGGTCAGTAAAAGAAAACTTTAAGCTCGTCTCTCAATAAAATAAAAGGTAACACTTTGCCCCTTGATAACCAGCACACTTCTGTATGTTGTATATGGTCGCTGCCCATATCATTGCATAATGCAGAAAATACAGGAGAGTTCAGGGGCCTTGCTTTAACAAAGTTACCCATTTTCACTTGTAGTGTCCAAAACGTCTTCCAAGCTGTCAGGCATTCCCTTGGCAGCAAAAGCCTCTCGGTGGATGCTGCAGTGTACCCAAGTGGCGTCAGGAGCAACTTCTTGCACGCGCGTTACCACTCAACTATGTGTCCCTGTCATGGCTTTTGCACCATCAGTACAGATCTTGACCACCAAAGTCCATTTGATGTCACAAAGCTGTCCAATACTTGAAAAATAACCACTCATGTTGTGCTGGTTTCCAGAAGAGGCCTGCCAAGTCTGTTGATTCATCCAGCTGTAACACATATAATTCACTGGCTAGTATGCAAAGCAGTAATTGTTTTGTTTCAAAACATCTCCTGCCATGTCACTGATGCGTCGTGAAACAGTGTTGTTTGATGAAGTCATTATCTGTATAGTTTTTTGGGGCCTTTTCCCCCAGCATTGTCCCAGCCATATCTGCGGCAGCAGGAAGAACTAAGTCTACCACAATAGTATGGGGCTTGCCTGTCCTAAGCCACTCGGTGGCTCACCATATAAGACGCTTCTAGCCCCTTCTTATTAATGGTATCTGTTGCTTTTACTACTCGAAAGTCATCTTTATTCTCGCTCAAAACTCCCATGGCTTATTTTTGAAATTGTCATGTTTAGTTTCTAAATGTCTAAAACAAGAATGGTTTCCCGCGAGAGAGTAACGGTTAATGTGACTGGATGTTAATTATTTGACTAGGCTACCTGTATTTGTCATTGTGTTATTTTGCACAACACTAGATGGTTTCATTTTATTTTTGGCTGAGGCTAATCAGGCGAGAAAAAAAACCTCACCCAAATGTATAGCCCCGTTGGAAAATATAACTGTACTCTTTTTCAAAAGGAGGCGAGGAGGATGCGAGCAGTCGTTAAACCAATTGTAAATCTACCATGTGCACTTTCTCTATTCCCCTTTCCTCCATTCCTCGCATCCTCTCTCGACTCCTTCTCAAAAGGTCAAAGGTCCCCCCTCAGGTCCACCTTCTCCTCCAATACAGTTGATAATATGGAAAGAAGATACTGTATAATGCTAGGAAAAGCAGAAAGAAATGTAGATTAGAGCCATGGACAATCATTATTTAATTTTCTATTTCACCTGCAGACAAACCAGGACATACTCTAAAATAAGGTGTATTCCAATCGATATTTGTCTGTTTGAATTCACAATTTAGCCTCACTTCTAGACTCCCACTTTTCATTAGTTAGAGATTTATTGAAACAATACATTTCTTAAATAAATTAATGTACCGTTCTAGTTCTAACAGTGTTCTAGGCATTAATGGACTTGGTACATAATAAGTACGGTATTGAGGCATATTCTGTTATGTTAATGGAGGGAAGTACTATTGGAATCTGTTAAAATACTTTAGCTGTGCTTGATTGAGCTTGCCTGTTGCAATGGACCCAATAGAAAAGTCCCAAAAGTTCCAACTTAACCCACCTGGCACTCCAGGTAGAGTAGAACAAATGCTCAAAAGTATTTGAAAGATTTCAAATATATCAGATTCTGAACCCAGGTGTGGTTTCATTCCTAGTACAGCAGTCACCATTCTGAAGAGGAGCTGTGTTCGAATACCCATACGAACATACTATATTTAATGAGTATATACACACACACCGCACACTATTAGTTCATTTTAATATAGTGTAAACAAACGGTAATCCTTTCAGTTGAGCGTACTAGTGCTTCGCCTGTCTACCTGAAGTTGATACTGTTGCTATGCAACCTCTTGCTAGCTTGTTAGCATAACAAATGACTAGCTAGACATTTTACGATTTTGGGTGTGTTCGTAAATTCAATCCGTTGTCCGTTTGTAAATTCTGAGCTTTTCTATCTCAGAGCTTTCAAGGAGTAGGGATGATCCGAGCGTTCGGACCCCACAACGGCAGTCAAGCACCCAAGCTAACTGGCTAACTACTGGCGAACACAAATGAGAGACCACCTCACTGACCATTTTACTCATCCTAGCTGAGTTGATTAGGCTGTTTTCATGTTATTTCATGTTATCCATGTTATCCAGCTGCTGGCAATAATTTAATTCCGCTTTTTTTTGCCGACGTTTACTGACACCGGTCATATTCAACGGGTGTTGAGCATTCATAAAATTAATCTATTATTCTGTGCTCTGGCACACGCAGACGAGAGTGCGTTGAAATCAGAGTAGATAGCTAAGAATGATGTGAATAATAAAGTCCATAATGTTGGGTAGATAGATAGCATATAGGTAATATACTGCCTGGCAACTTCGATGTATTAGTAACCAACTAATGTTAGGTAACTAGCGAACATAACGGTACTGCTGTAATGCTATGCGGTTTGTAAGGATAGCGTGGCTAACAAATTGTCAGCCAACATATAACTTATTTGAAAAGCCATGACTTTATTACATTGATCAACATTTTCACATTTGTCATCATTAGTTAAAGCAATGAATTTGTATCTGCTCTCGTTGGACTTCGGCTGCATATTTTCCACCATTTTCTTAAAATCTGAAAAACGTTGGCACAGCAAATCTCTAAGTAAGAAGTCCGTTGTGCTCCTTTTCCAGTATCCCTTTGTCATCCTGTGCTGTCCCTGTTGTGACCCCGCCCATGTCTGTGTCCCAAATGGCCCCCTATTCAGTACACTACTTTTGAGCATAGGACACTGGTCAAAGGTAGTGCACTATTTAGGAAATAGGGTGCCAATTGGGACGTAACCCTTGTTCTCTGCATCCCCAGAGCCCCTCGCTCAGCGCTGTCCGGCGTCTCGGATGCGACAGGCCACCGCCGTGATGAGAGCCGCCCCCTTTCCACTTCCGTCCTCTGATTGGAGGAAAGTGACCTCGCACTGAGGCGCCAGGTCCCTGACCGTCTCATGCATGATGCTGGAGAAGCTGTGAAGAGGAGAGATAAGGAGAGAGATCAGAGGCAGGTTAGAATGTTCTTACTGAGAACAGACAATGGACCAGAAGCTGCAGGGAATGAAGGGGAAGTGAGTTCATATGGCCAGGGACAAGAGAATGAGGCAAACCCATAGGCAGATGTACATGCAGGCACTGTAAAAAGGTGCTGTTAAAAGGTATGAGGCTAGACTTATATATTTATATCATGTTACATCCTTATTCTTAAATGGATTCAATTGTATATATCAACATATACACACAATGACAAAGCAAAAACAGGTTATACATTTTAGCAAAATGTTAAACTGACATATCACATTTACATAAGTATTCAGACCCTTTTACTCAGTACTTTGTTGAATCACCTTTGACAGCGATTACAGCCTTGATTCTTCTTGGGTATGACGCTACAAGCTTGGCACACCTGTATTTGGGGAGTTTCTCCCATTCTTCTCTGAAGATCCTCTAAAGCTCTGTCAGGTTGGATGTGGAGCGTCGCTGCACAGCTATTTTCAGGTCTCTACAGAGATGTTTGATCGGGTTCAAGTCCGGGCTCTGGCTGGGCCACTCAAGGACATTCAGAGACTTGTCCCGAAGCCACTCCTACGTTGTCTTGGCTGTGTGCTTAGGGTCGTTGTCCTGTTGGAAGGTGAACCTTTGCTAAAAAGTCTGGAGGTCCTGAGCGGATCTCTGTACTTTGCTCCATTCATCTTTCCCTCGATCCTGACTAGTCTCCCAGTCCCTGACGCTGAAAAACATGCCCACAGCATGATGCTGCCACCCCCACGTTTCACCGTAGGGATGGTGCCAGGTTTCCTCCAGACGTGACACTTGGCATTCAGGCCAAAGAGTTCAATCATGGTTTCATCAGACCAGAGAATCTTGTTTCTCATGATCAGATTCCTTTAGGTGCCTTTTGGCAAACTCCAAGGGGGCTGTCATGTGCCTTTTTACTGAGGAGTGGCTTCCATCTGGCCACTCTACCATAAAGGCCTGATTGGTGGAGTGCTGCAGAGATGGGAGAACCTTCCAGAAGGACAACAATCTCCACAGAGGAACTACAGAGCTGAGTCAGAGTGACCATCGAGTTCTTGGTCAAATACCTGTTTTCGCTTTGTCATTATGGGGTATTGTGTGTAGATTGATTAAATACAAAATAACCTCATCAATTTTAAAATAAGGCTGTAAAGTAACAAAATGTGGAAAAAGTCACAGGGTCTGAATATTTTCCGAATGCACTGTGTGTGTGTATATATATATATATATATATATATATATATAACACAATCTATCTATTTATATCTCACACCAATTAAACTCAAATTCTTATCATTATTGAAAGGAGATTAGGTTTGTAAATGCATAAAGAAACCATGTGTAACATTTTAATTAACTACATTGATGTTTGCATTTTACCTACGTAACCACGAAATGGAAACCATGGAAACAGCGCCTCAAAGAAAAACTTATGTTCGAGTTTCTCAATGTTTATCCTTTTGGCACCCACTAATTTTATTCATAGATTCATTAAGATAAAAGGGAAAAGTAAGAGCAAAGTAAAGGCTATAAACTAAAAACTACCAGCGGCCTACAGTTAAATGTGCAATTAACGTCTGCGCCCGTATTTAAAAAAAAAGTGTACGAAAAACCGTGCTGATCTAGGAGTAGAGTACACCCAGTTCATATGTTTTTCATTGTAATCGAAAAGGTAAAATCCTAAAATCAGCACTCATACTCTGAGACGATTCATGAATACAGCCCCTGGAGTATAGCTTTAACCGGACTCTCTTTTTGTGATAATACTATCTAATAACCACTCACTGTGGATGTAGTTTGTAGAGCGTTCCATCGACACCCACTGTGATTTTGAGCTCGGAGAGGTTGCGGTTCTGCCGGATCTTATCGACCACAGCGGCCAGGCCGGCACCACAGAGTTGGGCAGCGCGGCGAGCCACCACGCTGCACACCTCCTTCACCAGGATACTGTCGTCACACGTAGAACTGGTCAGACCCAGGTGCTGCAGGATGGAGCGCACCTGCCTCAGGGCCAGACGGTCACTGACAGGGGGGGGGGGGGGAAGAGACAGGCAGGCACTGACTGTTACAGACAACAGTCAAATCATTTTTGTGATCATGAAGTGCACACAACATTGTTCTCCATCCTATGCTAGACATTTTGGTGTCTAGGAGGGACATAATATTGAAATCCAATAGCTTTGAATCCCTGAAAAAGGGACGCAGACGTCGCTCCCACCATGGCTGTTAACCTTTTTAGTGACACTTCTCCAAATCTTCCTTTTGCTCATCAGACATCAACACTAGATAGTGACTGAAGGCATAATTGCCACAAACATTCCCAGACAAGCAAACTGACAGACTCACCTCTCGATCTGGGAGAGGAACTTGGTTTCAAAGATGCCTCTGGTCTTGAGCCTCTCAGAGAGTTTGCCTCGGAACAAAAGTCCCTTTGCAGTGAACTCCAGCAGTACGTTCCTCACTATCTCCCCAAGGTACATCCCACTGATCATCTTCTCATACCTGAGAGAGAGAGAGAGAGAGAGAGACTTGAATCCCGAGGCTTACTGCTGAATCCTGAGGCTCACCACACTTCAGGTTTTATTGATGAAAGCGTTATTGCACTGGTGCGTGTAGTAGTCCCAGCTAGGTTTACAAAAAAATGACAGCAATTTTCTGCTATTTTGGTAATTAACAGACAATATATGTTGGTATTTTATACTTTAACTATTTTGTTATATATACACACACATAACCAGTCAAAAGTTTGGACAGACCTACTCATTCAAGCGTTTTCTTTATTTTTGACTATTTTCTACATTGTATGAAGACATCAAAACGATGAAATAACATGTGGAATCATGTAGTAACCCAAAAAAGTGTGAAATCAAAAGACATACAAAGCTGTCATCAAGGCTACTTTGAAGAATCTAAAAAAAAAAATGCTTGTGCTTCTAAACTCAGCAAAAAAAGAAACGTTCTCACTGTCAACTGCGTTTATTTTCAGACAAAACCGCGACTCCTCAGTGAAGAGCACTTTTTGCCAGTCCTGTCTGGTCCAGCGACGGTGGGTTTGTGCCCATAGGCAACATTGTTGCCGGTGATGTCTGGTGAGGACCTGCCTTACAACAGGCCTACAAGCCCTCAGTCCAGCCTCTCTCAGTCTAATGCAGACAGTCTGAGCACCGATGGAGGGATTGTACGTTCCTGGTGTATCTCGGGCAGTTGTTGCCATCCAGTACCTGTCCCGCAGGTGTGATGTTCGGATGTACCGATCCTGTGCAGGTGTTGTTACACGTAGTCTGCCACTGCGAGGACGATCAGCTGTCCGTCCTGTCTCCCTGTAGCGCGGTCTTAGGCGTCTCACAGTACGGACATTGCAATTTATTGCCCTGGCCACATCTGCAGTCCTCATGCCTCCTTGCAGCATGCCGAAGGCACGTTCACACAGATGAGCAGGGCATGTTTCTTTTGGTGTTTTTCCAGAGTCAGTAGAAAGGCCTCTTTAGTGTCCTAAGTTCTCATAACTGTGACCTTAGTTGCCTACCGTCTGTAAGCTATTAGTGTCTTAATGACCGTTCCACAGGTGCATGTTCATTAATTGTTTATGGTTCATTGAACAAGCATGGGAAACAATGTTTAAACTCTTTACAATGAAGATCTGTGAAGTTATTTGGATTTTTACGAATTATCTTTGAAAGAATCTCCTCTGTGGAGATGGGAGAACCTTCCAGAAGGACAACCATCTCTGCAGCACTCCACCAATCAGGCCTTTATGGTAGAGTGGCCAGACGGAAGCAACTCCTCAGTGAAAGGCACATGACAGACCGCTTGGAGTTTGCCAAAAGGCACCTAAAAGGACTCCGACCATGAGAAACAAGATTCTCTGATCTGATGAAAACATGATTGAACTCTTTGGCCTGAATGCCAAGCGTTATGTCTGGAGGAAACCTGGCACCATCCCTACGGTGAAGCATGGTGGTGGCAGCACCATGCTATGGGGATGTTTTTCAGCAGCAGGGATTGCGAGACTAGTCAGGATCGAGGGAAAGCTGAATGGTGCAAAGTACAGAGAGATCCTTGATGAAAACCTGCTCCAGAGTGCTCAGACTGGGGTGAAGGTTCACCTTCCAACAGGACAACGACCGTAAGCAAACAGCCAAGACAATTCAGGTGTGGCTTCGGGACAAGTCTCTGAATGTCCTTGAGTGGCCCAGCCAGAGCCCAGACTTGAACCCGATCGAACATCTCTGGAGAGACCTGAAAATAGCTGTGCAGCGACACTCCCCATCCAACCTGACAGAGCTTGATAGGATCTGCAGAGAATGGGAGACACTCCACAAATACAGATGTGCCAAGCTTTTGGCTTCATACCCAAGAAGACTTAAGGCTGTAATCGCTGCCGAAGGTGCTTCAACAAAGTACTGAGTAAAGGGTCTGAATACTTATGTAAATGTGATATTTCCATTTTTTATTTTTAATAGATTTGCAAAAATCTGAATACTTTCCGGATGCACTGCACATACACTGAACAAAAATGTATAACGCAACAATTTCAAAGATTTTACTGAGTTACAGTTCATATAAGGAAATCAGTCAAATTAAATAAATTCAGTAGGCCCTAATCTATGGATTTCACATGACTGGGAAAACAGATACCTTTAAAAAAGGTAGTGGCGTGGATCAGAAAACCAGTCTGTATCTGGTGTGATCTCCATTGCCTCATGCAGCACGACACATATCCTTCACATAGTTCATCAAGCTGTTGATTGTGGTCTGTGGAATGTTGTCTCACTCTTCAATAGCTGTGTGAAGTTGCTGGATATTGGCAGGAACTCGAACACGCTGTACTACACTTTGATCCAGAGCATCTCAAACAAGCTCAATGGGTGACATGTTTGGTGAGTATGCAGGCAATCGAACAGACATTTTCAGCTTCCAGGAATTGTGTACAGATCCATGAATTATCATGCTGAAACATGAGGTGATGGCGACGGATGAATGGCACAACAATGGGCTTCAGGATCTTGTCACAGTCTCTGTGCATTCAAATTGCCAAAGATTAAATGCAATGCTGTCCGTAGCTTACGCCTGCCCATACCATAACCCCTTGCCACTATGGGGCACTCTGTTCACAACGTTGATATCAGCAAACCGCTCGCCCACACGACGCCATACAAGTGGTCTGCGGTTCTGAGGCCAGTTGGACGTACTGCCAAATTCACTAAAACGACTTTGAAGTCTCCTTATGGTAGAGAAATTAACATAAAATTCTCTGGCAAGAGCTCTGGTGGACATTTCTGCAGTCAGCATGCCAATTGCACGCTCCTTCAAAACTGTTGTGTTGTGAAAAAAAACTGCACATTTTAGAGAGTCCTTGTACTGTTCCCAATACAAGGTACACCTGAGTAATGATCATGCTGTTTAATCAGCTTCTTGATATGACACCTGTCAGGTGGATGGATTATCTTGGCAAAGGAGAAATGCTCACTAAAAGAGATGTAAACAAATTTGTGCACAAGATTTGAGAGAAATAAGCTTTGTGTGTGTTTGGAATATTTCTGGGATCTTTAATTTCAACTCATGAAACACTTTACATGTTGCATTAATATTTTTTTAGTGTATTATTCATTTATTATCTCCGTCTAGTCGATAGCCCATATGTTCGAGAAAATAGTATAATAAATGAAAAAAAATATTCTAAAAACAATGTCCTTATTTTCTATTAACACCGCAACTCTTCCAACTATTTACTTTTTTCACAATTGCCACCAGTTCAACTCCAAAACATTAACAAATACATTGACATAGCAAAATAAGTAAATAAAATGGATGTCATGCTAAAATCGTCATATTAACACCAATGGTATTGACTAAGTTGGTTCATATTTAGAATATATATATATATTTTTTTACAGCTGTCATTCTTTAAAATTTAAAAATAATCTAATTTAATATATTTCACATTGATAAAGCCACACAGAGGGCCAGAGATAATTACAGACACCTGTGATAATCTGAAGTACCCAAAATGGCCACTAGATGTTTTGTGATAGATTACACAAATTCTGGTAGTTTACTGGTAAATTTGGAAAGTTTCCTTTAATATACCTTCCCTTTGCAAACCTAATCCCAGCCTCCAAAGACACATACATCAACTTTAACAAACAGTCCAATAAATCAACAGGAAGGAGATTTAATTTGTTCAATTCAGCCTCCGTAAATCAGCACCCCGACTAAAGGTCTCTTTCTTTCTTTTTCTTTCAACACCGCTATAAACACCGTTATAAACAAACAGTAATAGGCTACCTCTGTTTGCCAGGGTTGGTGGCACAGTCGTCCACGGCTCTGTCGAATTCTGTGCTGAAGTCGTCCAGCTCCCCGTGGTCCCCAAAGGCCCCCCACTCCATGTTAACACACATCCTCCCCTCGTCCCCCTCCACCAGCTCCACATTCTGCATTTCCTCCATGTAGCAGGCATTAGTGCCAGTACCTGGAGAGAGGGGAAATGTGTGTGTGTGTGTGTGTGTGTGAGAGAACAAGAGTGACAGACACTCAAAGAAAAAGGCAGTTATTGATTTCTTACAGACTGTGCTTGTGATTCAGAAAGAACAAACAGTAGGCTATTGGAGACTCACCTACGATGAGGCCCACCTCACACAGTGGGTCTTCGTAGCCACAGGTCATCATGGTGCCCACAGTGTCATTCACCACGGCAACCACGTCCAGATCAAACTCCTACAAAAACATCAACACAAGGACTTACGGATCACTAACATGGAACCCTTTTTCATAACCAAAGGATTTCAGATGGGTATACTATAATATCAAATTCCAAAAAGTTACGGTTGGTGTACTTTCATGGTATCATATTCAATTTTAAATGGATTTGAGATCCTACAGGTACTGTAATGTGTAACAGCGTTTTGATTCTGGGCAGTGTAGGATTGTGACTAAGCCCAGTGGGTGGGTGTGACCTCTAACCTCTCTGCGCTGGATAGCATCCTTCAGTAGACACACAACATCCTCTCCCTCGCAGCCGGTAGCTTTGAAACCCTTGGTCCACTTTAGCAAGATACCCTGAGGAGGAATGGACATCACATTAGGAGGGCAGGGGATGGGCATCTTTACCTGGCCCTGAGCAGAGTGCTGGTTAGTCTATACTATGTCAGGACGTGTCATAATTCCTATAATAACTACAACCTAAAACTTCTTAACTGGGAATATTGAAGAACTGGGAATATTGAACCACCAGCTTTCATGTGTTCTGGGCAAGGAACTTAAACTTTTGTTTTTTTACATGGCACATATTGCAATTTTACTTTCTTCTCCAACACTGTGTTTTCTGCATTATTTAAACCAAATTGAGCAGGTTTCATTATTTATTTGAGACTAAATAGATTTTATTAATGTATTATATTAAGTTAAAATAAGTGTTCATTGTTCATTCAGTATTGTTGTAATTGTAAGTATTACAAAAAAAAAAAAAAGGCTGATTAGTCGGCATCGGCTTTTTTTGGTCTTCCAATAAATCAGTATCGGAGTTGAAAAATCATAATCGGTTGAACTCTACTACAGACGCCTATAGAATGTGTGAATAGACCATGTGATGCACTTCGTCCACTCCTGTCGGCGCTTGTCCTTCCAAGCTTTGCCATTTGAATGAACAGGTGCAGACAGAGCACATTGACTGTTCTCAAGTGTTTTCAACGTTCTGTCTGTGAGAGGTTCAGCAGTGGTTCAAGCCATCCAAAAACGATGTTTAAAACGACTTTTGCGTGTGCGTGTTTGCTTTGTTACCTGGTCCAGTTTATTCTGATGGCAGGGGAAGGAGAAGGTGAAGCCAAGGGGCAAGGAAGCTCCTTTCATACCCATGTACTCCAGGAAGTCAGCGATGCAGTGCACTATGTGGTCAAACAGCTGACAGAGAACAGACCGAGAGAGATGTGTCAAATGACCAATACAGTGGACTGGGACTGTGACATAACAGATATTGAGACAGACATTTCTGGTTTACCTCCTCTCCAGTGCCCTGCATAGCCTCCTGGGGGATGGCGTAGATCTTGTTGTGCATCTCCACGCTGCGTCTCTTCCCGCCCCGCACGCGAACCAGCAGAACTCGGAAGTTGGTCCCACCCAGGTCAAGGGCCAAGAAGTCACCGTGCTCTGATAAGTTCAATGAGTCAGACAATCGGGAAGGTAGCTAAGCAAGCGCGATAACACTCCTACATTTAACTTAACACATATATATATATCTTTTTTTAAACATTTAGCAGCTTGAGCGTTATGGTGCCTTGTTTAAGAACGGAAGTAGGTGAAGTAGGTTGTCAGCCCTGAATTTCCAACCGGTAACCCTCTGATTGCTGGCTGACCACCCACCCACACATCCCAGGTACAGGTGGACTGTTCCTAAGTGAAATTGGTGTATTGATTTGGTAAATTCTTAACTACATGCAACAGCTTACGGTTTCCTACTCCTCAATCTCCTGCTAAAGTCCTTCCAAGGACATCTGTCTATTTTCCAGGATGTTCAATCAAGGGCTTTCTGAAATTCTAAAACTTAAGAATTTTCAAGGCCCATGGTGGGTACCCTTCAATCTCCTCACAGACACACACATTCCTCCCATCTCCCTCCCCTCTGACCTTCTAATCCAATGTTTTTTGAGAATGAGCCGAGAGGACACGAGGAACTGCAATTGAGATTATTCCGCAGATACCACCCCTTCCTATGCTGAACCTATATACCTGTGCCGTCAGGGGTAGAGCGGACGTAGGTGGGCAGCATCTTGACGGTGGCCTGGTCATGACTCTCCTTGGCCAGGCCCCTGTTAATCTCCTCTCCCATCCTCCTCTTCACCTCCAGCAGCTGCTCCCGGCTCAGACGCAGGGTGTCCAGGATACGCTGCCGCTCAGCATGTTGGGTAGCCAGCCGGTACGCCACTGCCGTCACCATGGCCGCCCCCTTCCCGCTGCCGTCCTCTGAGCGCAGAAAACGCACGTCGCAGTCCGGCACCAGCCGCCGCACCATCTTGTGGAGCCGCCGCGCAAACCTGGGCGAGGAGAGGCACAACTTTACTTTTAAGCTTATAAAAATGTTAAAAGGTTTAATTAGCTATTAGTAAACTAAATACAATTTGTTCATGTTTCTTATTAGTGAATACATGTGTATAAACCATTCCTTACTTGGTCTTGTAAATTCAATTGGCACTTGAGATTTAAGGGTAATTTCCATTGCAATTCCCCTCATCCAGTGTAATTTATACAGAATAAAAATATAAAAACGCAACATGCAACAATTTCAAAGACTTTACTGGAGTTACAGTTCATATGAGGAAATCAGTCAGTCAATTGAAATCAATCCATTAGGTTCTAATCTATGGATTTCACATGACTGGTAATACAGATATGCAGCTGTTGGCCACAGACAAAAAAAAAAAAAAAAAAATAGGCCTCAGGATTTCATCACTGTATTTCTGTGCATTCAAATTGCCATTGATAAAATGCAATTGTGTTTGCTGTCTGTAGCTTATGCCTGCACATACCACAACCCCTCACTACCATGGGGCACTCCGTTCACAATGTTGACATCAGCAAACCGCTTGCCCACACGACGCCATACACATGGTCTGTGATTGTGAAGCCGGTTGGACATAGTGCCACATTTTCCTAAAATGATGTTGGAGGTGGCTTATGGTAGAGAAATACATTCATGAGGTCTTACTCCAAACGGGCGGCGGTTCGTGTACAAAATATATGATTACTGTGTGAGTAGTTTCTAAATGTACCAAAGTATTCTCTCTCTCTCTCTCTCTCATAACAAGCTGCAATATTGTGTCAGTCTGCTAGGGACCTGTTTCTAATGAATTAAGTGTGTATGTTTATCCTGTGTTATCATTTAGTTAGCTAGTAAACAAATAATTAAACCAATTTGTGTAGTACTGAATCATAAGGATGGGGTTTTGCAGATGCAGGAGGTTACGACTGTTCAGAATGATGATATGTTTTTATGATTAATGAGTTGACCCTTTATGGATATAATAGGTAAAGACCTTTAGAGTTTAATTTGGGAGATGATTAAAGTTAAATAAAAAAATAAAAATAAACCGCTCTCGTGGTGCCCCAATTCCGAATGAGTTAATTGTTGCATGATTAATTTAAAAATAAAATTGGTAACAATTAAACATCGTTAGTTGATTAGATAAATAACAGTCAGATTAATGAGTAAAGTAAAGTAAAGTAAAGTCACAACAATAGTTTATTCTAGGAAAATTCCTATACTTCACAGTGAGTCATGGCTCTGGTGTGAAACTCAAGAGTTGTAGATGGAGTGTCAAATTGAGTGAATACATTTGAATGAAATGTGATATTGTGCAATTGCATTTCATTTTTGATGTGGTGAAAGGACTGGAGTAGTAGTGTATTTGAGCCTTGCGCTGCTTAAGATCTATAGTGTCCACAAGGGATAGAGGATATGAGGGAAATGGTAGCACTTGATTTGAAGGTCTTATTTTACATGGTGTAGAATCTTAAATTTGACCAGTTTCTCACAACAGGAAAATAATCCTGCAGAAACAGGAAATCTGAATTAGTGTGAATTATAATTAATAAACATTTTTGTTGGGATGGATACATTTTTGTAAGGGGAAATCAAGTCAAGTGGAAATTACAAAGCCTTTCTAAACGAATACACTAAAAGTTTGCTGCAGGAAATTTCCTGAAACAACAGGGTGATCAAATTAAAATCCAACATCTGTAGAACAGGATGAACTGAAAGCCAACCACATTCTTGACTGGCATTTGAGATGAGGGTCAGTTCCACTGTAATTACACTGTGCAATCTAGTTTAGTTCATTCTAATGCCATAGAAGAGCAATTATTCTATACTTCAGTGAGTAGTAACCAGGAGTGGTGTGTCACAGAGAAGATGTAGATTACCTGAGTATCAAGTACAACACTTCATCTGTTCTATCCTGAATTGGCGGGAGCCACAATGACAATATCATTGATCCCCACTCTGTTAGAGATAACCCCAGAGTACAGCATCTCAAAGCTCACACACACACTTGGGCTAAAACACATGCGACGCACAAGGACAGCTCCACTCACTGTGGGTGGTTCTTGTAGACAGAGCCGTCCACTCCTATGGTTGTCCTCAGCCTCTCCGCAGCCTTGTTGTCTCTGATCTGTCTCAAAACAGAGACTAGCGTGGCAGCACACAGGTGGGCGGCCCGCGTCGACACCACCTGACACACCCTCTGAGTGGCCACACAGTCCTCCCCAGAGGGGTCCAGGCCCAGCCCCCTCAGCACCTTCTCCGCACTCACCAGACCCTCCTGGTCTCTGCCAGAAAGAGAGCACCACCTCAGTTACATATTGGCTTAAAAAAGTATAACATTAGGTTTGGTACTTGCTCTTCATTATCATCATCAGCAGCATCATCACACTCATTATCATCATATTCATCATCAGCAGCAGCATCATATTCATGATCATCATCATTAGCAGCAGCATCATATTCATGATCATCAACCAAGTTATATCAAGATACAAGACGGAGTCAAAGAAAGAGCCATGTCATCTATTATTTTATACTTTGATTAAATAGGCCCACAGTCAAACACATATACTGTACACTCATACTACTGACTTGTCGTTTTCGATGGCGGAGACGAAGCTGGTCTGGAAGTGTCCTGTGGTGAGGAGGTCAGGAGTGGTGTGACCCTTGAACACCAGGTCTTCCTTGGCCATCTTTACCAGGATCAGACGCACCAGCTCCCCCATGTACATCCCACTGATCATCTTCTCAAACCTACACACAGGCACGCAAATCCTGTCATGATTACTTGGTTGGTACAGGCGAGCACATCAGCGGTGGAGCTCGAATGATTGCTCTCGGTCTCATGGAAATAGTTTGTGTTTAGCTGTACTAGTTGGTTGTTCAATCTTGTTTCTACCGATGTAATTCATATGGAAAACAGCCCAAGCTGCTGCTATAGCTTGCTAGATAGCTAGTCTGTCTGGCCAGAACAGTTGTTTGGTGGTATATTTGGCCTGACTTGCGTAGTGTCAACTTCAGCTGTCACTTTCACTAGCTAGCCATGCAGACAACCAGCTAACTAGCTGCCAAAATGGAGATCAGAGTAATGTTGTGTTTATCTGTTAGGCTTAGGGTATGGTTTGTCATGTTCGCTAGGTACAGATATTCACTGTTATCCTAAAATTTGACACCTTAGCTGTCGTGTTAGGGTAGAAGTCCGCACAGTGGAGTTCATATGATATCGATTTGCAGTGATATTTGTTTGCATAGCCAGCTAACAAGTTGCTTGTTTTGTCCTGTTTCTACCGATGCTATTCATTTGGAAACTGTCCCAGCTTTGTAACTAATTGAATCTGTAAACAGTTCTGCCACATACTTCTTACCATCTATGAAAAGTCATCTGACCATGGGTCTTGAAGTGTGAGTACCCTATATAGCCTTTATGGTTATAATCTAACCCCGCTGGTCATCCATGACCATATTAAGTGTGTATGCTTAGTGGGACCATCATTTGTTTTTCAACAGGACAATGACCCAACACACCTCCAGGCTGTGTAAGGGCTATTTGACCAAGGAGGTGATGGAGTGCTGCATCAGATGACCTGGCCTCCACAATCACCCGATCTCAACCCAATTGAGAGGGTTTGGGATGAGTTGGACCGCAGAGTGAAGGAAATGCAGCCAACAAGTGCTCAGCATATGTGGGAACTCCTTCAAGATTGTTGAAAAAGCATTCCAGGTGAAGCTGGTTGAGAGAATACCAAGAGTTTGCAAAGCTGTCATCAAGGCAAAGGGTGGCTACTTTGAAGAATCTCAAATATATTTTGATTTGTTTAACACTTTTTTGGTTACTACATGATTCCATAATGTGTTATTTCATATTTTTGATGTCTTCACTATTATTCTACGATGTAGAGAATTGTCAAAATAAAGACAAACCCTTGAATGAGTAGGTGTGTCCAAACTTTTGACTGGTACTGTATGCACACCATGAACTGAGAAAATCTGGACACTAAGTAAGGTCTTCATGAAATAATTTTGATTGATTGACTGAAAGTGCTGTATGACATCATGATGATACGGTTTACTGTGAGATGGGAATGGGAGGCGTGTAACTGTACCACATAAAATATTATGGAAACCCCTAACAGTTGATTATTAGGAAGAAAGTATGTGTATAGTTGAGGAAAAAAAGAGAGGAAGGGAGAGCAATACAAGTGTGAGAGGGACAGAGAGAGATATTCCTTACCACAATAGTATCCTATTTGTTGCTGCCCCTCTCGCTCTGCCCCCCGTTACTCTAGGTCCATGACAGGAGTGAGGGAAGTAATTGGGAGAGTCATGGCTCAGCACCAGAAGGCAGGGAGGAGTTGGAGATGATTGGAGGGATAGAGCGAGGATAAAGAGGGGAATGGAGGGAGAGGGGAATGGAGGGAGAGGGGAATGGAGGGAGAGGGGAATGGAGGGAGAGGGGAATGGAGGGAGAGGGGAATGGAGGGAGAGGGGAATGGAGGGAGAGGGCAAGAGGAGGAGTGTGAAAAGGAATAGGGAGGAGAAAGTAGAGTGAAGAGGGAGGAGTGGCAGACAAGAGAATTTCCCCAAACTACTTCACCCATGGCAAGCCCTCTCAGTGGATGAAGCTATGATACAACTTGACAGTAGACTACTGTGGAAGCAGCATAGGCCCCCCAAAAAACAGTAAAGTGGGGGGTAAAATATTGTGTCTCTTGACTCCTTGACTGGCTACTGCCTAGCTTTCAGTGTGTACATAGGTCGGGGGGGATCAAGCAATTTAACTTGGCTTAGCCTGCAGAGTTGTCATGGAGCGCATGAGCTCTCTCGTCACAACACCATGTCTATGCTGATAACTTTTCAGCCATACCTCTGGTGAGATATCTTCTTGATGTCGACATACTTTTGTGGCACAGTGAGGCCCAATAGAAAGAATTTACCCAAGGCCATAATGAAGGCAAGCTCCTGTTAGGGTTCGTTCCTTACGTCCTTCTTTGTCAATCAATGGTAAAATTAGCATTATGACAATATTTTTTATTAAATAATTCAAAAACCTTTATTAATGCAATTGCAGACAGAAGTTGACAAACAGGAACATAGCACGCATGTTTCTGAGTAAATTCTGCCCCAAACAAAAGGTCTCAAGTTGTTTTATTAAACCAAAGTCCTTACCCTTTTACTCCTGAGACCAAAACCCTGCATCCATGGCTATACAAACAGAGTTTCAGTGTTTATCTAAAAGCTAGGCAATATATGTCCCCTCCCCAAAGTTGATTTATTGTGGAATGTCTGAGTAGTCTCTTATCTCCCACACTCCCCTGCAGAGTTCTGTCTTAGTCACACATTGAGTGAGTGAATGAGAAAACTGTGGAACAATTCTAAAACCATATAATGAATATATATATTGTTCATCTGAAGCCTAGGACCCTATAAATGTAAGGAGGGATGGGTCTTATAACCCCTCCCCTTCTATTAATATAACATTACATTACATTTAAGTAATTTAGCAGACGCTCTTATCCAGAGCGACTTACAAATTGGTGCATTCACCTTAGCATAATCAATTATTCTAATACATCAAACATTTGTACAGCCCCAAATCATGACCGCTAGGTGAATCCTGACACTCCATACAGGTTAGAGTCTAAAAAGGTCTGCAGATAATCTTAAGGTGTGCTACTGCAAGGGACAAACGAGATGTGTACTTTCTATGTCCTAACAGCTCAGGGAATGACACCATAAAACCAGTATCAAAACATGGGCAGAACGTACTCATGCGATCCAGAGCTGGTCATGGATTAAAATTTTAAAAAATGGGCCGGGTTGACCAGGAATTCCATGTAGAATAAGAACACCTCCTCCCAGCTGCCCACTGCACTGAGGCTAGGAAACACTGTCACCATTGATAAATCTACAATAATCGAGAATTTCAATAAGCATTTTTCTACAGCTGGCTACGCTTTCCACCTGGCTACGCCTACCCCGGTCAGCAGCCCTGCACCCCCCACAGCAACTTGCCCAAGCCTCCCCCATTTCTCCTTCACCCAAATCCAGATAGCTGATGTTCTGAAAGAGCTGCAAAATCTGGACGCCTACAAATCAGCTGGGCTAGACAATCTGGACTCTCTCTTTCTAAAATTTGCCGCCACAATTGCTGCAACCCCTATTACTAGCCCGTTCAACCTCTTTCGTATCGTCTGAGATCCCTAAAGATTGGAAAGCTGCTGCGGTCATCCCCTTCTTCAAAGGGGGAGACACTCTAGACCCAAACAGTTACAGACCTATATCTATCCTACCCTACCTTTCTAAAGTATTCGAAAGCCAAGTTAACAAACAGAACACCGACCATTTCGAATCCCACCGTACCATCTCCGCTATGCAATCTGGTTTCCGAGCTGGTCATGGGTGCACCTCAGCCACGCTCAAGGTCCTAAACGATATAACCGCCATCGATAAAAAACAATACTGTGCAGCCGTCTTCATCGATCTGGCCAAGGCTTTCGACTGTCAATCACCGCATTCTTATCGGCAGACTCAACAGCCTTGGTTTCTCAAACGACTGCCTCGCCTGGTTGACCAACTACTTCTCTGATAGAGTTCAGTGTAGAGGCCGATTAATTAGGGCCAATTTCAAGTTTTCATAACAATCGGAAATCGGTAATTTTGGATGCCGATTTTGCCGTTCTTTTTTTTTTACACCTTTATTTAACTAGGCAAGTCAGTTAAGAACACCTTATTTTCAATGACGGCCTAGGAATGGTGGGTTAACTGCCTTGTTCAGGGGCAAAACGACAGATTTTTACCTCGTCAGCTCAGGGATTCAATCTTGCAAACTTACGGTTAATAAGTTCCTTGCTCAGAACATGAGAACATATGAAAGCTGGTGGTTCCTTTTAACATGAGTCTTCAATATTCCCAGGTAAGAAGTTTTAGGTTGTAGGAATTATAGGACTATTTCTCTCTATACCATTTGTATTTCATATACCTTTGACTAATGGATGTTCTTATAGGCACTTTAGTATTGCCAGTGTAACAGTATAGTTTCCATCCCTCTCCTCGCTCCTACCTGGGCTCGAACCAGGAACACAACGACAACAGCCACCCTCGAAGCAGCGTTACCCATGCAGAGCAAGGGGAATAACTACTCCAAGTCTCAGAGCGAGTGACGTTTGAAACGCTATTAGCGCGCACCCCGCTAACTAGCTAGCCATTTCACATCGGTTACACCAGCCTAATCTCGGGAGTTGATAGGCTTGAAGTCATAAACAGCGCAATGCTTGAAGCATTGCGAAGAGCTGCTGGCAAAACGCACGAAAGTGCTGTTTGAATGAATGCTTACGAGCCTGCTGGTGCCTACCATCGCTCAGTCAGACTGCTCTATCAAATCATAGACTTAATTATAACATAATAACACACAGAAATACGAGCCTTAGGTCATTAATATGGTCGAATCCGGAAACTATCATCTCGAAAACAAAACATTTATTCTTTCAGTGAAATACGGAACCGTTCCGTATCTTATCTAACGGGTGGCATCATCAGTCTAAATATTCCTGTTACATTGCACAACCTTCAATGTTATGTCATAATTACGTAAAATTCTGGCAAATTAGGCGGCCCAAACTGTTGAATATACACTGACTCTGCGTGCAATGAACGCAAGAAGTGACACAATTTCACCTGGTTAATATTGCCTGCTAACCTGGATTTCTTTTAGCTAAATATGCAGGTTTAAAAATATATACTTCTGTGTATTGATTTTAAGAAAGGCATTGATGTTTATGGTTAGGTACACGTTGGAGCAACGGCAGTCCTTTTTCGCGAATGCGCACTGCATCGATTATATGCAACGCAGGACACGCTAGATAAACTAGTAATATCATCAACCATGTGTAGTTATAACTAGTGATTATGATTGATTGTTTTTTATAAGATAAGTTTAATGCTAGCTAGCAACTTACCTTGGCTTCTTACTGCATTCGCGTAACAGGCGGGCTCCTCGTGAGGCAGGTGGTTAGAGCGTTGGACTAGTTAACTTCTTATGGCTGAAGGGGCCGTATTGAGTAGCTTGGATGAAAGGTGCACAGAGGTGCCCAGAGTAAACGGCCTGCTCCTATGTCATAGTTGCTAACATATGCATATTATTATTAGTATTGGATAGAAAACACTCTGAAGTTTCTAAAACTGTTTGAGTTATGTCTGAGTATAACAGAACTCATATGGCAGGCAAAAACCTGAGAAGTTCCACTTCCTGTTTGAATATATTCCGGGGGTGCCAGATTTTCAACCAAGCTCTCATTGAAAATACAGAGATATTGATGGGTTTTTACTTCCTACGGCTTCCACTAGATGTCAATAGAACTTAGTCTGATGACTCTAATGTGAAGGGAGGCCGAAGGAGACAGGAATGAGTAATCACTTCCATGAGGTGCCCACGCATTGAACTGGCGCGTTCACGTGAGAGTGAGCTCCATTCCATCGGTCAATTGACGTCGATGTAATTCTCCGGTTGGAACGTTATTCAAGATGTATGTTAACAACATTCTAAAGATTGATTCAGTACATCGTTTGACATGTTTCTACTGACTGTAACGGAACTTTTGGACATTTCGTCACGTTATAGTGGATGCGCTTTGAGACTTTGGTTAGGGAGTTTGGTAAACAATTCGAAAGTAGCTAAATTGGACATAAATAACGGACATTATCGAACAAATCAAGCATTTATTGTGGACCTGGGATTCCTAGGACTGCATTCTGATGAAGTTCATCAAAGGTAAGGAAACATTTATCATGTATTTTCTGGTTTCTGTTGAGTCCAACATGGCGGCTAATTTGGCTATTGTTCTGAGCTCCGTCTCAGATTATTGCATGGTTTATTTTTCCGTAAAGTTTTTTTGAAATCTGACAGCGGTTGCGTTAAGGAGAGGTGTATCTATAATTCCATGTGTATAACTTGTATTATCATCTACATTTATGATGAGTATTTCTGTTGAAACGATGTGGCTATGCAAAATCACTTGATGTTTTTGCAACTAGTGAATCTAACGCGCATATGTAAACTCAGATTTTTTTATATAAATATGAACTTTATCAAACAACATGCATGTATTGTGTAACATGAAGTCCTATGAGTGGCATCTGATGAAGATAATCACAGGTTAGTGATTCATTTTATCTCTATTTCTGTTTTTTGTGAAAGCTATCTTTCGCTGAAAAAATTATTATTGTGGTTTTTGTGGTGACCTAACAGAATCGTTTGTAGTGCTTTCGCTGAAACGCCTATTTGAAATCGGACACTTTGGTGGGATTAATAACAAGATTACCTTTAAAATGATATAAGATGCATGAATGTCTGAGGAATTTTAATTATGAGATTTCTGTTTTTTGAATTTGGCGCCCTGCGCTTTTTTTTGTTTTTGTCATATCGATCCCGTTACCGGGATTGCAGCCATAAGAAGTTAACTTCTTATGGCTGCAAGGGGCAGTATTGAGTAGCCAGTTAAATCGTGCCCATTTCAAACGGCCTCGTACTCAATTCTTGCTCGTACAATATGCATATTATTATTACTATTGGATAGAAAACACTCTAGTTTCTAAAACCGTTTGAATTATTTCTCTGAGTGAAACAGAACTCATTCTGCAGCACTTTTCCTGACCAGGAAGTGGAACGTCTGAAATCGATGCTCTGTTCTTCTTCATGCCTATAAATGGGCACAAGACCTATTAGTATACATACACGTCATACACCTTCCTCTGGTTGTCAAGAGGCTGTGAGAGAAGAAATGAGGTGATTATCTCGATCTGAGTTGGAACACATCATCTTGGAATCTCGTGTCCATCATTTTCGGTACTCTGAATAGCGCGAGCTGGACAGTGTGATTGCCTTTTGTTTAGCTTCCGTTATAGGCGACTACAATCTCCGGCTTTGATTTTATTTGATACATGTCACCATATCATCGTAAAGTATGTTTTTTCAATATGGTTTCATCAGATTATTTAAATTTTTTCGGGAGTTTTGCTGTGTTCCGTTCTCTTCCGTTTGTTGACATGGAGTGTCGTGGCACCCGGCTAGCGCGCTTGCTAAATGAAGAGGGAAAGTGTCCGTTCTGAATCCAAACAACGACTGTTCTGGACAAAGGACACCTTGTCCAACATTCTGATGAAAGATCAGCAAAAGTAAGACTCATTTTATGATGTTATTTCATATATCTGCCGTAGTCGCCGGCGCCCAAGTGTTTCTGGCTATTGTGCTAAGCTAATATAACGCTACATTTTGTTTTCGCTGTAAAACACTTGATAAATCGGAAATATTGTCTGGAATCACAAGATGCCTGTCTTTCAATTGCTGTACACTATGTATTTTTCAGAAATGTTTTATGATGAGTATTTAGTTATTTGGCGTTGGTGTCTGTAATTTTTCTGTCTGCTTTCGGTGCAATTTCTGACTGTAGCTGCAATGTAAACTATGATTTATACCTGAAATATGCACATTTTTCTAACAAAACATATGCTATACAATAAATATGTTATCAGACTGTCATCTGATGAATTTGTTTCTTGGTTAGTGGCTATTTATATCTTTATTTGGTCGAATTTGTGATAGCTACTGATGGAGTAAATAACTGGTGGAGTAATGAAAAATGGTGTCTTTTGCTAACGTGGTTAGCTAATAGATTTACATATTGTGTCTTCCCTGTAAAACATTTTAAAAATCGGACATGTTGGCTTGATTCACAAGATGTGTACCTTTCATCTGGTGTCTTGGACTTGTTAATGTGTGAAAGTTAAATATTTAAAAAAAATATCTTTTGAATTTCGCGCCCTGCACTTTGAGCTGGCTGTTGTCATAAGTGTACCGACGTCGGGCTTGCACGCCAAACAGGTTAAACGTTAGCTTTCTTACATGGCACATTGCACTTTTACTTTCTTCTCCAACACTTTGTTTTTGCATTATTTAAACCAAATTGAACATGTTTCATTATTTGAGGCTAAATTGATTTTATTGATGTATTATATTAAGTTAAAATAAGTGTTCATTCAGTATTGTTGTAATTGTCATTACATATATATATATATATATATATATATATATATATATATATATATATATATATAATAAATAAAATAAAAAAAATAAAAAAATCGGCCAGGTAATCGGTATCGGCTTTTTTGGTCCTCCAATAATCGGTATCGGTGTTGAAAAATGATAATCGGTCGACCTCTAGTTCAGTGTGTCAAATCGGAGGGCACATGGTTAAATTCTCGGGCGGACTCTTTTCTCTGTATACATCAATGATGTCGCTCTTGCTGCTGGTGATTCTCTGATCCACCTCTACGCAGACGACACCATTCTGTATACTTCTGGCTAGAGGGCGACCAATTATGATTTTTCAATGCCGATACCGATAATTTGAGGCCCAAAAAAAGCCGATACCGATTACCTGGCCGATTTTTATATACACTGCTCAAAAAAATAAAGGGAACACTTAAACAACACAATGTAACTCCAAGTCAATCACACTTCTGTGAAATCAAACTGTCCACTTAGGAAGCAACACTGATTGACAATAAATGTCACATGCTGTTGTGCAAATGGAATAGACAAAAGGTGGAAATTATAGGCAATTAGCAAGACACCCCCAAAAAAGGAGTGATTCTGCAGGTGGTGACCACAGACAACTTCTCAGTTCCTATGCTTCCTGGCTGATGTTTTGGTCACTTTTGAATGCTGGCGGTGCTCTCACTCTAGTGGTAGCATGAGACGGAGTCTACAACCCACACAAGTGGCTCAGGTAGTGCAGTTCATCCAGGATGGCACATCAATGCGAGCTGTGGCAAAAAGGTTTGCTGTGTCTGTCAGCGTAGTGTCCAGAGCATGGAGGCGCTACCAGGAGACAGGCCAGTACATCAGGAGACGTGGAGGAGGCCGTAGGAGGGCAACAACCCAGCAGCAGGACCGCTACCTCCGCCTTTGTGCAAGGAGGTGCACTGCCAGAGCCCTGCAAAATGACCTCCAGCAGGCCACAAATGTGCATGTGTCAGCATGTGGTCTCACAAGGGGTCTGAGGATCTCATCTCGGTACCTAATGGCAGTCAGGCTACCTCTGGCGAGCACATGGAGGGCTGTGCGGCCCCACAAAGAAATGCCACCCCACACCATGACTGACCCACCGCCAAACCGGTCATGCTGGAGGATGTTGCAGGCAGCAGAACGTTCTCCACGGTGTCTCCAGACTCTGTCACGTCTGTCACATGTGCTCATGTGCTCAGTGTGAACCTGCTTTCATCTGTGAAGAGCACAGGGCGCCAGTGGCAAATTTGCCAATCTTGGTGTTCTCTGGCAAATGCCAAACGTCATGCACGGTGCTGGGCTGTAAGCACAACCCCCACCTGTGGACGTCGGGCCCTCATACCACCCTCATGGAGTCTGTTTCTGACCGTTTGAGCAGACACATGCACATTTGTGGCCTGCTGGAGGTCATTTTGCAGTGCTCCTCCTGCTCAAAGGCGGAGGTAACGGTCCTGCTGCTGGGTTGTTGCCCTCCTACGGCCTCCTCCACGTCTCCTGATGTACTGGCCTGTCTCCTGGTAGCGCCTCCATGCTCTGGACACTACGCTGACAGACACAGCAAACCTTTTTGCCACAGCTCGCATTGATGTGCCATCCTGGATGAACTGCACTACCTGAGCCACTTGTGTGGGTTGTAGACTCCGTCTCATGCTACCACTAGAGTGAAAGCACCGCCAGCATTCAAAAGTGACCAAAACATCAGCCAGGAAGCATAGGAACTGAGAAGTTGTCTGTGGTCACCACCTGCAGAATCACTCCTTTTTTGGGGGTGTCTTGCTAATTGCCTATAATTTCCACCTTTTGTCTATTCCATTTGCACAACAGCATGTGACATTTATTGTCAATCAGTGTTGCTTCCTAAGTGGACAGTTTGATTTCACAGAAGTGTGATTGACTTGGAGTTACATTGTGTTGTTTAAGTGTTCCCTTTATTTTTTTGAGCAGTGTATATTTGTAATAATGACAATTACAACAATACTGAATGAACACTTATTTTAACTTAATATAATACATGTATAATATAATATGAAACATGCTCAATTTGGTTTAAATAACGCAAAAACACAGTGTTGGAGAAGTAAAAGAGCAATATGTGCCATGTAAAAAAGCAACGTTTAAGTTCCTTGCTCAGAACATATGAAAGCTGGTGGTTCAATATTCCCAGTTAAGAAGTTTTAAGTTGTAGTTATTATAGGAATTATGACACGTCGACTATTTCTCTCTATACCATTTGTATTTCATATACCTTTGACTATTTGATGTTCTAATAGGCACTATAGTATTGCCAGCTTAATCTCAGGAGTTGATAGGCGTTGAAGTCATAAACAGCTCTATAAATCAAGCATTGCTAAGAGCTGCTGGCAAACGCACTAAAGTTTGAATGAATGCTTACGAGCCTGCTGCTGCATACCACCGCTCAGTCAGACTGCTCTATGAAATATCAAATCAGACTTAATTATAATATAATAAACACAGAAATACGAGCCTTAGGTCATTAATATGGTCAAATCCGGAAACTATTATTTCAAAAACAAAACGTTTATTCTTTCAGTGAAATACGGAACCGTTCTGTATTTTATCGAACAGGTGGCAACCAAGTCTAAATATTGCTGTTACATTGCACAACCTTCAATGTTATGTCATAATTATGTAAAATTCTGGCAAATTAGTTCGCAACGAGCCAGGCGGCCCAAACTGTTGCACATACCCTGACTCTGCATGCAATGAACGCAAGAGAAGTGACAATTTCCCTAGTTAATATTGCCTGCTAACATGAATTTCTTTTAACAAAATATGCAGGTTCAAAAATATACTTCTGTGTATTGATTTTAAGAAAGGAATTGATGTTGATGGTTGGGTACATTCGTGCAACGATTGTGCTTTTTTCGCGAATGCGCTGTTGTTAAATCATCCCCCGTTTGGTGAAGTAGGTTGTGATTCGATGATAAACTAACAGGCACCGCATTGATTATATGCAACGCAGGACAAGCTAGTTAAACTAGTAATATCATCAACCATGTGTAGTTAACTAGTGATTATGTGACGATTGATTATTTTTTTATAAGTTTAATGCTAGCTAGCAACTTACCGTGGCTCCTTGCTGCACTCGCGTAACAGGTGGTCAGCCTGCTACGCAGTTTCCTCGTGGAATGCAATCGGCCATAATCGGCGTCCAAAAATGCCGATTGTTATGAAAACTTGAAATTGGCCCTAATTCTTTTTTTAAAGGCCCTGCCGATTAATCGGTGGACCTCCACTTCTGGTCCTTCTGTGGACAGTGTTAACAAACCTCCAGATGCGCTTCAATGCCATATACAACACTCCTTCCGTGGCCTCCAACTTCTCTTCAATGCATGCAAAACTAAATGCATGCTCTTCAACTAATCGCTGCCCGCACCCGCCCGCCTGTCTAGAATCACTACTCTGGACGGTTCTGACTTAGAATATGTGGACATCTACAAATACCTAGGTGTCTGGTTTGACTGTAAAAACTCTTTCCAGACTCACATTAAGCATTCCCAATCCAAAATCGGCTTCTTATTTCGCAACAAAACATTCTCCACTCATGCTGCCAAACATACCCTCGTAAAACGGACTATCCTACCGATCCTTGACTTCGGCAATGTCATTTACAAAATAGCCTCCAACACTCTACTCAGGATATTGCATGTAGTCTATCACAGTGCCATCCGTTTTGTCACCAAAGCCCCATATACTACCCACCACTGCGACCTGTATGCTCTTGATGGCTGGCCCTCGCTTCATATTCATCGCCAAACCCACTGGCTCCAGGTCATCTATAAGTCTTTGCTAGGTAAAGCCCCGCCTTAGCTCACTGGTCACCATAGCAGCTCCCACCCGTAGCACACGCTCCAGCAGGTCTATTTCACTGGTCATCCCCAAAGCCAACTCCTCCATTGGCCACCTTTCCTTCCAGTTCTCTGCTGCCAATGACTGGAACGAATTGCAAAAAAAATATATATTTTTTTAAATAAATAAATCGCTGGAGTCATATCTCCCTCTCTAACGTTAAGCATCAGCTGTCAGAGCAGCTTACCGATCATTGCACCTGTACACAGCCCACCCCTACTACCTCATCCCCATATTGTTTTTTGTTTTTTTGCTCCTTTGCACCCCAGTATCTCTACTGCACATCTATCACTCCAGTGTTTAATTGCTAAATTGTAATTATTTCACCACTATGGCCTATTTATTGCCTTACCTCCCTAATCTTACTACATTTGCACACACTGTATATAGATTTTCTATTGTATTGACTGTACATTTGTTTTTCCCATGTGTAACTGATGTTTGTTTCGCACTGCTTTGCTTTATCTTGGCCAGGTCACAGTTGTAAATGAGAACTTGTTCTCAACTGGCCTACCTGGTTAAATAAAAGGTGAAATAAAAAAATAAAACATCAACCAGCTCAGGAGCTACTAGAATGTTGGACGGACAGGCAGGAAAATGGTGGAAGTATGTGTTGAGGGATGCTCAAAATTGCTATTATTAATGCTTACATTGTGTGGGGACCCTGCAAAGACCCCTTCGCAGAAACCGCAGGCACCTGTCCCTGAAGGCATTCAAAATGCAAATTGCACATTGGCTTTGTGATGGATACAGCGGCAAGAAGCGAAGAGCCAAGAGTGTGGCACCAGGGGGTGTGGACCGAGTTGTAACTCATAATTTGAAAGCAGGACAAAATTATGAGAGGGCGCGTGGTGTGCATCCGGAGTGGACGCAGGGCAAAGAGTGGGAGAGTGGGTTTTGAAATCATTTCTGAATACTGTCTGCCGGTCAACTTTTTGATACATTTTTGAATATGTATACGTAAATAATATTTTTAAGTATAATATATTATAGTTTGTACATTTGGTCAAATTTACTACAATTTAAATACTCAAGTTCCTTGTTGTGTTGAATGTTAGTTTTTTTATAGTGAGTGTCTGTACACAATGGGAGACAAAATTTGTGTTATTCCTATTGAAATGAATGTGGTATCATACTAAAGATGAGGTAACTTGTAATTGTAATTTCTTCTTTGTTTTTGAGCTATGTCTGTTTGAAATGTGAGAAAATTTGTTGAAAATCCTCAGTAATCTACAGCATTATTCTAGAATTCTACCGGGGTCCAAAGAGTTAACAAGGTCAAAATGCCAGTTTCAACAACAAGCCGGACCTACACGGCAGCTGGAGGTTGATATCTTTGCCAGGTGGCATTGGGCAATAGACAAAGAGGACTAGCGTAATAGACAGTATAGTAGAAGTAGAGGGCGGGCCATGCATCTGCCCTCTCACTCACAGCTGTTTGCCGGGGTTGAGGGAGCCGGCGTCGATCTCCCGGTCGAAGTCTGTACGGAGGTCATCCATAGCGCCGTCGTCACCGAACGCCCCCCACTCCATGTTGACACACATCCTCCCCTCGTCCCCCTCCACCAGCTCCAGGTGACGCATCTCCTCCATGTAGCAGGCGTTAGTGCCGGTACCTAGGGGGGCAGCGACAGACAACATACTGTTGGCAACAGGGACATAAGGACTGACTAATCTGATGACAAAGAAAATTAACCTCTGGAGCGCATATGTGGATATTGACTCATCAACAATCACGCTTCAAAATCTAATTAAGGTTCAGATTTGTACAGAGGTTTCAATGCTAAGCCTTTCTTACACCAAAAGCACAATTGAACATGTCGCAATAAACCCACAGTAGGTGTATTATTTACATACTGATTATACTCCCCTCCATATGTATTTGAACAGTGGACATTTTGTTTCATATGAGGCGAAAGTACAGAATGTCAGCTTTTATGTGAGGGTACTTTCATACATATGCAACAATATAAATGCAACATGTTAAGTGTTGGTTTCATGAGATTAAATAAAAGATCTCAGAAATGTTCCATACACACAAAAAACGTATCTCTCTCAAATTGTGTGGACAAATTTGGTTACATCCTTGTCAGAGAGCATTTCTCCTTTGCCAAGATAATCCATCCACCTGACAGGTGTGGCATATCAAGAAGCTGATTAAACAGCATAATCATTAAAGCCGCACCTTGTGCTTGGGACAATGAAAGGCCACTCTAAAATGTGTAGTTTTGCCAAGCAACACAATGACACAGATGTTTTGAGGGACCGTGCAATTGGCATGCTGACTGCAGGAATTTCCATCAGAGCTGTTACCAGAGATTTTAATGTTAATGTTTCTACCAGAAGCTGTGTAAAACATTTTTGAGAATTTGGCGTTATATACAACCGGCCTCAACCACAGACCACATGTATGTCGTGGGCGAGCGGTTTGCGGATGTCATCGTTGTGTTGGTGGTGGGGTCATGGTATGGGCAGGGTTAAGCTATGGACAATGAACACAATTGCATTTTATCTATGACAATTTTAATGCACAGAGATACCGTGACAAGATCCTGAGGCCCATTGTCATGTCATTCAACCGCTGCATTTACCTCATGTTTCAGCATGATAATGCATGGCCCCATGTTGCAAGGATCTGCACACAATTCATGGAAGCTGAAAATGGCCCAGGTCATCCATGGCCTGCACACTCACTAGATGTCACCCATTGAACGTTTGGATGCTCTAGATCGACGTTCCCGCCAATATCCAGCTACTTCGCACAGCCATTGAAGAGGAGTGGGACAACATTCCACAATCAACAGCCTGATCAACTCTATGTGAAAGAGATCCTGCACTGCATGAGGCAAATGGTCACTCTGATCCACACCTCTACTTTTTTTTTAAGGCATCTGTAATCAACAGATGCATATCTGTAATCCCAGTCATGCAAAATCCATAGATTAGGGTTTAATGAATGCATTTAAAAAATTTGACTGATTTCCTTCTATGAACTGTAACTCAGTAAAATGTGAAATTGTTGCATGTTGTATTTATATTTCTGTTCAGTGTATGCTTTACTGTTTAGAAATGAAAGCACTTTATCTAATCCCCCATGTGAAGAAGTCACTTTAGTGTATTAATGTAGTCAAAAGTTTCAT
The DNA here is from genome assembly GCF_016432855.1 of Salvelinus namaycush. NCBI lineage: Eukaryota > Metazoa > Chordata > Actinopteri > Salmoniformes > Salmonidae > Salvelinus > Salvelinus namaycush. The sequence continues at coordinate 34,009,549 of NC_052307.1, forward strand.
ATTTGGTCCCATATTCCTAGCATGCAATGACAACATCAAGCTTATGAGACAGCAAAAGCATCCAATGAGTTTGTAGTTTGTTTTGGTTGTTTCGGGTGTTTTGCCCAATAGGAAGTCAATAATGAATTGTGTCATTTTGGAGTAACTTTTATTGTAAGAATAGAAGATGTTTCTGAACACTTCTACATTCACATGATGCTACCATGATCACATGATCAAATGAAAGGGTTTACATCCCTGTTAGTGAGCATTTCTCCTTTGCCAAGATAATCCATCCACATTATGTACTGTTGCCTCATGAAATATTTGATCTGAAACCCAAAATTCTGAAGAAAAATAAATAAAATGTGCTTCACTGTCCAAATACATATGGAGGAGAGTGCATGTATGAACTGTATTCACACAATGGAGGCCTCTCAGCAAATACATTTTCATAAACATCAAAACATTGTGAAAGTGAGCACCAAGAGATCCTATAATAATTCAGTGTTCTATATGTAATTCTATGGTGAGGAAATCGGGAGCCAGAACATTGGAAGTCAGTCCTATTGATTGTGTACGGAATGCATTCATGATGAAATGCAATCCGTAGAAAATCCAACTAATCCCCATAGGTGTTTGGATGGAGGGACTCACCGACAATGAGGCCTATTTCACAGTGATGGTCGTCGTATCCACAAGTCATCATTGTGCCCACAGTGTCGTTGATTACGGCCACAATGTCAATGTCAAAGTCCTTAGGAAAGATAGAAACATGCCGTAATTCACAAGTGACTTCCTTGGCCAGCGTGCGGTGACAAACCATTACGCATGATGCAACTCCTATGAGAAACAAGTCAAGATGCAGGGTGTGATCAGGGCCCGTATTCAGAAAGCGTCTCAGAGTAGTAGTGCTGTTCTAGGATCAGGTCCCTTCTGTCCATGTCATCTTATTCATTATGATCTAAAAGGCTAAACTGATCCTAAAAATCAGCAGTCCTACTCCGATGTTATAAGCAGCCAATATAAATCTGTTTTATATTTTGGGGGGGGCTTCCTAGTCTCCCTTTCACCTCATTTAAACACTTGATTTACTTAACAAAAAGGTATCTCAAGAGTTTCGCTTCATACATTAATGAAGAAAAGTTACAAGTGCAACAGAATAGGTCCGGACCCTGTCCAGCACTGGGCGCGAACCAGCGACTCTCTAATACCAACAACACCGTCACAAAGCAGCATTAACGTTCCATAGCCCTTGCAGAGCAGGAGAAAACAAGCCTCTGCCCTGAATTGACACTGAAATCTAAATGAAATCGGTGGCACAACATGTTGTCAAAGCAACAAAATGTGAACCTCTGGGTTGCATTTGAGAGTGAGCAGCTAGCTAGTTCAGCCCAGAGGTCTCTAACAGAGCTGGTCCTTCTGCTACATGCTGGGAAAGCAGCTGTGTTTCAGCAAATATCGCTTAATAATGCAACAACTTGTGTTAGTTTCAGAATCCATGGCTGACAGTACACAATATAATGATGACCTATTCAAATATAATTTGGTGCTTGTCTTGGAAGGACGAAAACACAGTAATTCCATTAAAGATCAGGGCAGCGGTCAGGACAAGAGCAAAGCACAAGAAAACACTCCAATCCTATTTTTCCCGCCAAGCATAGTGTAGACTAAGCAAGACATGTGAACGGTGCATGCCCTGCATTCAGCAAGCGACTAGTTCATCAGAGAAACAACAAATAAACAGAAATGTATACTGAATAGCTTTGCTGACAAATAGCACTCTCTGCATCTCTAGGGCCTCAAACAGCCCTCTATACACTCCAGGTGCATTCCCATAATTTTTCATGTACATTTCCATAATATTCTCCAAAATGTTACTGTAAATGTACATTCCCATCACCCCCCCCCCCCACACACACACAATTCCCACAATTTCCTTACAGTATTGAGTGTTTACCAAGGATACTTGAGACCAGCCCATTTAATGCTCCTTCATGTATGACTAAGCAGACTGGCTCTGAACAACAGCTTTTGTCACACATCCAGACTTTTGTATACAAGGAAAAATAGAAAAGTTATGCACATCCAAATAAACATTATAAAGAATGAGTGTTGTATTGTATGCTCCCACTGTGGTTTATTGTGAGGCACACAAAACAGATTACATCAATAAAGCAAAAAAGTGGGCTACAACTACTTGTTTTGAATACACCCTCAGGAGAACTACTGTAAAGCTCAATATGAAAAGTTAAACTTAATGGTCGCATACAGAAATGGGTAAAAACATTTATGGATTTTCTTTGTGAAAACAGCAAGCATGGGAACAGACAAACTCACATTCCGAGTGTAATGTGGTTCCCCTGCCTGTTGTTATTAAATATATAATTTTTTAAATCACACAGAAGAACAGTGGGTTATTTGCCTATTGTGTTATAAAAATCTATATCATTTATTGGATTTATTATACATTTGTGTGCGTGCATCTCTTATTGGGACCGGTTTTAGTCACCAATGAATAACTTCTAAATCCCCAAGTGGGTTGAGTGCGATGGTATCTTTCTAAACTTGAATAAACACGGTTTCAGTTAGCCATAATAGTGCTGGTCTGACGCCTTCATGCTATACTTTCCGCTTAACCTTAGTGGGTGGGTCAAATGATTTGTGTAGCACACACCATCTGGAAAGCTCCTAGAAGAAACATGTGGCAAGTTAGTAGGCACAGAGTGCTGCTACTGCAATGGCTACTCAGTGCATAACCATGGCCTATTAACTTTCTATTGACTCACCCCTCTCTTTTTGATGGCTTTCCTCAGAAGGCTGACCACGTCTCTCCCTTCCACCCCGTGTGACTTGAAGCCCTTGGTCCATGACACCAGAATACTCTGCATGAAGACGCACACAAATGGCCACACACACAGGCAATGAAAACTTCTGGAGCATTCTGAAATCAGTGACTTTTTTCCCTCTAACTTTCCAATGCGGTCTTCAAATGGTCACCCTTCTTATTCCTCACCTCATCCAGTTTGGTCTGCTGGCAGGGGAAGGAGAAGGTAAAGCCCAGAGGAAGCTTCTGATTCTTTATTCCCAGCTTTTCCAGGAAGTTAGCTAGACACTCAGCAATGTGGTCGAAGAGCTTAGGGAGAAACAGAGGGGTGTTCTGTGTTAACATACAGCAGCAAACTGGTCAATGTGCTAGAAAACCCTTCAGCTCATTGATTGGTTATTTTTCCAACCCCAATATTATTCTGTTGTGTTTATTACATTTGTTTTATTTGATGACATTTAATTCCAAGTCAACTCATCTCTATAGAGCTGCTGTCTATGCTCTGACAAAAATCACTATTTTAGTAGTTCTTCAAAAGTAAATAAAGGCCTACTTTTATCAATGCTGAATACAAACTATCAATTGTCTTAGATCATGTATTTTCTGGTAGAGAACATTTCTGGTAAACAAGTTTATTTCATTCCATTTATCAGTTTTGTCAATGTATTAATTGTCTTCTGTTTGAAACACTCCAGTCAATGTTGAATGAGGACCCTTGCATTCTCTCAACCAGCTTCACCTGGAATTATTTTCCAACAGTCTTGAAGGAGTTTGCACATATACTGAGCGCTTATTGCTGCTTTTCCTTCACTCTGCAGTCCAACTCATCCCAAACCATCTCAATTGGGTCATGTCTTAAAGTAATGATAGACTTGCATTTATTTTCACATCTTTGAACTGTTCTTGCCATAATATAGACTTAGTCTTTTACCAAATAGGGCTATCTTTTGTATAAAAATGAATGAGTAGAGGTGTCCAAACTTTTGACTGGTACCGTAGTTGATTTTATTTTAAAGAATTGAATGGAAAAATCAGTTTAAAATGTTGACCAATCGAGAACTTTTTTTGTCAGGGACATGGCCCACTCCACTCCCCCCACTCACCTCTGAGCCGCTGCCCCTCATCAGCTCCTCAGGAATGGCATAGATCTGGTTCTCCATCTCCACCTTCTGCTTCCCATTGTCAGACACTTTCACCAGCAGGACCCGGAAGTTGGTCCCACCCAGATCTAGAGCCAGGAAGTCTCCCTTTTCTGGTGGATAAAAAAATGAATTAAAAAAAAAAAAACACTGAAGAAGGTTGGCCCCTGAAACATGTCTTTTTCACAACTTGCTGTAAAGCAAAAAAAAAAAATTAACTCACACCACAGTGGTAATTGCAATAGAGATGGTAAAGAATACAAATATATGCTACTAAAGATTTAAGTGGGAATGTGGTGTTTGTCTAGTTAAATATACTACAAGTCTTCCAAATAGCCTGTACCACAACTAGCCCTAATGGTATTTTTAATGAAATAGGGCTCTTTTATAAAAAGCGTGTGTGTTACTAACACAGCCTATCAAAGCTACATAGCTGCAAACAGATATGACTGCAAGCAGCAAGAATGTGATTGAAGCCAAGTCTCTCGAGCCAGATGACTTACAATTTTAGAAATACCGGCTTTCTGACATCGCTGCTTTTTCTGCTTATTGCCTTACCGTAAACATCAACAGAGGAACTAGTAGCTAGCAAGATGGACATAACAGGTTGTTCTTAATGACTGCATTTAATTACTATTTTGTGAAGAGTCGTTTTAACACTAGTAGTATTTGAAACCAACCAGTGCCACGGTTATCTAGCATTTACAGTTTTGTATAATTTTCAATTTGTGATATCAGATACAGACATTTAGAACAAAGTAGGTGGGGTGAAGATGAGGCTAACCCTGCTCTCTTGCCTCCGCTCCAGCCCCTGGTTGCCCACCAGCCTGACAAGCCAGAGAGGCTGCTTGAGATGACACTGTCTGGAGCCGATCAAAGTTCCCCTGCATGTCCCCTGTCTAACAACATGCCATCACCAGAAAGGTTTACACACAGCAGGGAAGGGAATACAGTGAAATGATAAGGAATGTCTGCAGAAAGGCTTATGAAAACAATCCGTGTTCAACAAGTAGTTGCACAGGTGGTTTAGCAAAAAACACCTATGCAACACTTAACACCTATAAATAAATAAAAAAAAGTGACCCCCTCTCAGTTCTAGGTACAGTAGGTGTTAAAACAGTACCTGACTCAGAGACCCCTGCAGTGGTAAAAACAAACAAACGAGGCTGCAATGGCTGCTGGTGTTTCTCTCTCTCTCCCTCCCTCTCAACAATACTAGCCAAATACGAGTCCCAAGAGCCCTCACCAGACATCGGCTTTGAAATGTAATGTCTGTTCTATTCATTCTAATTCTATGGTACCAAAATAGCTAAATATCTTTGAATGCCCCATTGAAGGTTTAAGTAACCCTAGTCTCTGGCTCTTCCCTCTCCCCCAAGGTAGCAAGCATGTGTTTGGGGCACAGTTGGATGTGTCTGGCACTATGGCTCCGTGTCTGGCGGAGCTGAAGACTAAGCTGGCCTCTCATCTGGGACCAGCTGCATCACAACACAGTCAGGTAAACTAATCCCTCCCTCCATGGGGTGAAAGTAAAGCGGTACGGCGTCCCGGCAAAATAAATAGTGGAGTACACCGTACCAGTAAAACATAAGCACGTCACAATAATTAAAACAAAATGTCAAGAAAACTGTAGGCTTGTTAAGTTCATGTTTTAAGTATCCCTATATTTCTGTTATTACGGGGCTATCACTCAGTCAAGAGTGCGCATGCGCAGGAAGTCTTGTCGTTGATGGACCTAGCCGAGAGTGTAATGGCTACCTTGTAGTGTGTTCATATAGTATAGTAAACTTTGTTAAACTGGAACCTTGTCGTTGTGTCATTTCGAGTTAACATTGGTAGCAGAGGATGGTTTCTAACTACAATGTGCCACCTCGCTTCGACGAGAAGAGGTCGTACGAAAGTTGGGAAAATGAACTGGGAATCTGGACACGCGTTACTAATCTGGACGCGAAAAAGCAAGCCCTTGCGGTGGTATTATCGCTCGAGGGAAGAGCGAGAGATACAGCACTGGAAATATCCGTTGAGGATTTGAACAAGGATGACGGTATAGGAACTTTGATCACAGCACTGGATTCTGTATTTCTTAAAGAAGAGAAAGACCGTGCCTACGAGGCATATTCAAAGTTTGACAGTGTTACGAGAGATATTTCGGTTGCAATGACGGACTACATCATTGATTTCGAACAGAGGTACAATAGGATGCGCAAGTACGACATGGTTCTCCCAGATGCAGTGCTAGCGTTCAAGTTACTAGACACTGCCTGTCTAGATGGTAGGGAGAAACAGTTGGCTTTGACTGCTTGTACTGTGCTGACTTTTGCATCTATGAAGTCGGCACTAAAAATAATATTTGGTGAAAAGACGTCTGTCGCGCCAATAACAGATGGAATGCAAGTGAGTGACGCAGCATATTACACCGAGCAGCACAGAAAAGGCGCCAACAAGTCACGTTCTCAAGACAACCAGAAGAGGGCCCCATTTCCCGGCACAAATCCACTGGACAAATATGGAAGGAGATTGAAATGTGCAATATGTCAAAGCACTTACCATTGGGTTAAAGACTGTCCTCATAAAAATGAACAAGTTAAACTAACAGAGGAAAATGTAAACACAGAGATAGAGCAGAGTAACATTACACTGTTTTCAATGAATCTGCTTCTGATACTGAAAATATGATTGACACACCAAGCAACAGAGCTTTCAAATTTGGAGATGGGAGAATTGTGTGTAACAAACGTATCTTTCTATTCAACACTGTTTGGAGCAGTGCTGGACTTGGACTGAAATAGGTGCTGGTACTTTTCAGCTAATATTCTATAAGAAGAACAAGCGCTCAAGCAGCAGAAACATTTTAAGTGTCGGTTCTCAGGTCAGGTGAGCTCCTGTCCAAGTCAAGCACTGGGCACTGCGAGTGGATGAACGTGCACGGGTAGCCTAGTAAAGGAGCCCTTTGAAGTGATTGACAAATCAGATGAAAAACATCATGACTAGTTGTGTTTATGCCACAATAAAAAGGTAATATATTTTAAAAAGTTAAATGACAAATCTTTACGACCAGGCCCAGAGAGCCTATTCAATTAATAGGGATTCTATATGTAACTATATGATTAGGCAGATAAAATGTTGGGGCACGGATATAGGAGGTCATAAAATAAATTATTTCTAATTATGTTAGTCAAGTGTTTCAAAGTGGAAAATTACAGACAGGGTGACAGTTACTTCACGTTTCACGGAAGGTGATCATTTTTTTTGCCTTTATTTAAAATGGGTAAGTCATTGAGATCACTTTCTCTTCTACAACAATCTGACCAAAAAGGAGCAATGAATCAAATGGCAAAGCAGACCAGTGATGTTGCAAACAGGTTCAATATGTACATACTACTACACCCATTTGGTGTGGTCATATCTAACCCCAGACCCCTGACTGTTTCCCAGGTTCGCTCTGCTGGCGTTTTCTAGGGGGTGAAGGCATAATGCCCAACACTGCAGGAACCCACAGAGGGGACGTTTCATGATGCGGTGCAGTAGGCGTGTCAGCTCGACACCAACACCCTGGAGGCCCTAGAGGTGAGCGTTTCAGTAATAATTCGCTGTGTCATGTTATAACCTCTGGGTAATAACTGGCTGTTGTAAGTTGTGTATGCTCCTCAGACTGGATGAGAGTTTAGGAACAGTATGGGCCTGTACATGCTGTTCTAGTTACCTGGTTATGTCATGCTATAACCTCTGCTCCCCAGACTGGCTGTGGACCAGAGTGTTATACTGAATATCAGTGTTTTCCACAATTGCATAGAGTAGCCGGCCTCTGGTACATTCGAATGCCTTGATTACATCTGAAATTCACAGCGAAATTATTGAATAATGAAGTAAGATGGCGCAGACAGACATGGCAGCTCTGCTTCTAGCTCCTAAGCAACCATACAGTATTTTGCTTGTGTGTGTGTCATTTCTTACATTATTAGCACAGAACGTTTGTTTATTTACATACAGCCAGAAATAAGTTTTGGATATCAGAGGCAATAACTCACCAGCATTAAGAATCTCAAATATATTTTGATTTGTTTAACACTTTGGTAACTACATGATTCCATGTGCTATTACATTGTTTTGATGTCTACACTATTATTCTACAATGTAGAAAAATACATTTTTACTAAGAAAAACCCTTGAATGAGTATGTGTTCTAAAAAATCTTGACCGGTAGTGAGTGAGATAGATAAAATCAGCAAAAAAAGAAAAGGTCCCTTTTTCAGGACCCGACCTTTCAAAGATAATTTGTAAAAATCCAAATAGCTTCACAGATCTTCATTTTAAAGGGTTTAAACACTGTTTCCCATGCTTGTTCAATGAACCATTCATGAACATGCACCCGTGTACCGGTCATTAAGACACTAACAGCTTATAGACTAGAGGCTGACGGATTATGATTTTTCAACGACGATACCGATTATTGGAGGACCCAAAAAAAGCCGGTACCGATTAAATCGGCCGATTTAGATAGATCTAGCTATCTATATAATGACAATTTCAACAATACTGAATGAACAATGAACACTTATTTTAACTTAATATAATACATAAATAAAATCAATTTAGTCTCAAATAATGAAACATGTTCAATTTGGTTTAAATAATGCAAAAACACAGTGTTGGAGAAGAAAGTAAAAGTGCAATATGTGCCATGTAAAAAAAGCAGTCTTTGTTAGGAAGAAATGGTTCTCACACAGTTTGCAACGAGCCAGGCGACCCAAACTACTGCATATACCCTGACTCTGCTTACACTGAACGCAAGAAAAGTGACAATTTCAGGCACCGCATTGATTATATGCAATGCAGGACAAGCTAGTTAAACTGGTAATATCGTCAACCATGTGTAGATAACTAGTGATTATGTTAAGATTGATTGTTTTTCATAAGATAGGTTTAATGCTAGCTAGCAACTAACCATGGCTCCTTGCTGTCTGCACTCGCGTAACAGGTGGTCAAGCTGCCACGCAGTCTCCTCGTGGATTGGAATATAATCAGCCATTCCGATTAATCGGTCGACCTCTACTACAGACGGTAGGCAATTAAGGCCACAGTTATGAAAACTTAGAGGACACTAAAGAGGCCTTTCTACGGACTTTGAAATACACCAAATGAAAGATACCCAGGGTCCCTGCTCATCTGCGTGAACGTGCTTAGGCATGCTGCAAGGAGGCATGAGGACTGCAGATGTCCTCGCAGTTGCAGACCACGTGTAACAACACCTGCACAGGATCGGTACATCCGAATATCACACCTGTGGGACAGGTACAGGATGGCAACAACTGCCCAAGTTACACGGACAGTGCTCAGACTGTCCGCAACAGGCTGAGAGGCTGGACTGGGGGCTTGTAGGCCTTGTGTAAGGCAGGTCCTCATCAGACATGACCGGCAACAATGTTGCCTATGGGCACAAACTCACCATCGCTAGACCAGACAGGACTGGCAAAAAGTGCTCTTCACTGAGGAGTCGCAGTTTTGTCTCACCAGGGGTGATGGTCGGATTCGCGTTTATCGTCGAATGAATGAGCGTTACACCGAGGCCTGTACTCTGGAGTGGGATCGATTTGGAGGTGGAGGGTCCATCATGGTCTGGGGCGGTGTGTCATAGCATCATCGGACTGAGCTTGTTGTCATTGCAGGCAATCTCAACGCTGTCCGGTACAGGGAAGACATCCTCCTCCCTCAAGTGGCACCCTTCCTTCAGGATCATCCTGACATGACCCCCCAGCATGACAATGCCACCAGCCATACTGATCGTTCTGTGCAGGATTTCCTGCAAGACAGGAATGTCAATGTTCTGCCATGGCCAGCGAAGAGCCCGGATCTCAATCCCATTGAGCACGTCTGGGACCTGTTGGATCGGAGGGTGAGGGCGAGGGCCATTCCCCCCAGAAATGACCGGGAACTTGCAGGTGCCTTGGTGGAAGAGTGGGGTAACATCTCACAGCAAGAACTGAAAAATCTGGTGCAGTCCATGAGGATGAGATGCACTGCAGTACTTAATGCAGCTGGTGACCACACCAGATACTGACTGTTACTTTTTACCCCACCCCCCCCCCCCCCCCCCCCTTTGTTCAGCAACACATTATTCAATTTGTTAGTCACATGTCTGTCGAACTTATTCAGTTTATGTCTCAGTTGTTTAATCTTGTTATGTTCAAACAAATATTTACACATGTTAAGTTTGCTGAAAATAAACGCAGTTAACAGTGAGGACGTTCCTTTTTTTGCTGAGTTTAGAAGCACAAGCATTTCGCTACACTCGCAATAACATCTGCTAACCATGTGTATGTGACCAATAAAATTTGATTATCTTTTTTTTTTTTTTTATGTCTCAAAAACTGTTTTTGTTTGTCATTATGGCGTAGTGTGTGGATTGATTAAATAGTTGTTTTTTTCTCATCAATTTTAACAAAGCTGTAACGTAACACAAATGTGGAAAAACTCAAGAGTTCTGAATACTTTCCGAATGCACTGTAGCCTAGTTAATATGAAGTGGAAAAAGTAACCTGCTGATTAGCCGGCAGCCAGCGCTAATGGGAAACACTGGAGGATGAGGAAAACACTGGAGTATGAGAATGGAGGTTGTGGGGGTGTTATAGTATGCAAATGCAGTGTTTAAATCAGAAAGATTTATTTGAAAATGACAGATCCAGTCTGAAAAGTGTCCCGTCTACATATCCTTTTATGTTTTACAGAACACCAGTTATCCAGAATCATGCTACTGAGGCTGAACAATAATTAATCCACTGCACCAGGGGACAGAGGAGAATGAAAACAGACCACTCACTATACAGTGGAAGCAGAAGCCCCTGGAGGAGCAATGGCGATGCCTACCATCACCATGGCACCCAGCACAGCATGCAAATTGTAATCTCTTCCCCTCTCTTTACTGCTGTAGGATGCAGAGAAGATGAAGGCAGCATTCAAGAAGTTAAGTTATTGTCACGTGCACAAGTACAGTGAAATGCCTTTCTTGCCAACTCTTTCCCAACAATGCAGTAATCAATATCAGTAGTACTACACCGCTGTGACAACTCCTCTACATTCATGATAATGTGGATGACAACAGACCCAAGTCAGCTGGCCCCCACTCACACCCAAGCTGTGCCACAAATGCACTCAACTGAATGGTTCTACAAAGTCAACAAGGGTGAGATGCTACAGATCTCCAATGGCATACGTTGACTAGGGATCAAAATGCTATTCTTAAATCCAGGTGACATCTTGCCCATGTGCAAACAATCTCTACAGTACATATTCCTAACTCAATTTCATAAGTCAGAAAATGTGCGCGCCTACTGGGTTGAGGCTGCACTACTTTCTGGCCTGGTTGGTGAAGGTTAGGAACCAAACCAGAGTGTGATGTTGAATATGAAGATGGCGATTGTGGGCCTGCTATATTGTGCAAAGAAAGTTTTTAACCTCTAGGGTAGGGGGCAGTATTTTCACCTCTGGATGAAAAGCGTGCCCAAAGTAAACTGCCTGTTACTTAGGCCCAGAAGCTAGGATATGCATATAATTGGTAGATTTGGATAGAAAACACTAAAGTCTCCAAAACTGTTAAAATAATGTATGTGAGTATAACAGAACTGATATGGCAGGCGAAAACCTGAGAAAAATTCATCCAGGAAGTGGAATTATTTTCATGTGGCTGTTTTCAACTCAATGCCTATAGAGAATCCAATGGGTTAGGAATCAGATTGCCGTTCCTATGGCTTCCACTAGATGTCAACAGTCTTTAGACATGGTTTCAGGCTTTTATTTTGAAAAACGACGAGTAAACAGCCATTTTGGTCAGAGGACAGAGGAACTTTGCAGACCTGATTTTGCGTGCTCGTTTGTTATTTTTCCTTTCTATTGAAAACGGTATTGTCCGGTTGAAATATTATTGATTATAAAGACAAACAACCTGAGGATTAATTATACACATCGTTTGACATGTTGTTTCGACGAACTTCACCGGTACTTTTAGTATGTATTCGTCTGCCTGTTGTGACAGCCTTGGAGCCATTGGATTACTGAACAAAACGTGCCAACAAAACAGAGTTTTTGGGACATAGAGGAACTTTATCGAACAAAACGAACATTTACTGTGTAACTGGGAGTCTTGTGAGTGCAACCATATGAAGAACATCGACGGTAAGTGATACATTTTATTGCTATTTCTGACTTTAGTGACTCCTCTACTTGGCTGGTAAATGTTTGTATGTTTTTTTTTTATTTTATTTTTTTTTTACACGGGCCGCTGTCCTCAGATCATCGCATGGTATCCTTCGCCGTGAAGCCTTTTTGAAATCTGACACAGCGGCTGGATTAACAAGAAGTTCATCTTTAAGCCAATGTATAACACTTGCATATTTTATGAATGCTTATTATGTGTATTCCCGTATTTTGAATTTGGCGCTCTGCAAATTTACCGGATGTTGGCCAGGTGGGACGCTAGATATGTTTCAAAATGTCAGATCCAGTCTGAAAATGTCCTTTCACAGAACGCCAGCTATCCAGAGTTATGCTACTGAAGCTGAATAATTGTTCCACCGCACCAGGCGACAAAGGATGGAAACAGAAACACCTTCACTCAATTTCACCCAAAAATGTATGGATTTTTGTACATGCGCTCGGTTCTCTTTACATTACATTACTCTTAACATTACTAAATTTTGAATTGAATTTGATCAGGGGTGTTACTACATGGAGGGTCATGTGTCTGCTGGTTTTGGTTAGTTCCTTTCAATTTGCGTCCAATTAAAGGCATAATTCGGGATTTTGGATACAATTTTTGTGTTTGTCTGGGAAGATGGAAGTTAGAAGTAGTTTCTTGAGCCAATGCTAACTGGAAGTCTATGGGTATCTGCTAGCATGCTACAGTAGAATGCATGGGTGATTGGTTTATGTAAACAGGGCATTCAAGCAGAAACATGAATAACTACAGTGAAGGGAAATGTTTAGCCTGTAGTAGAGCTAGCTAACTGGCTAATTTATAACAAAAACATACATTACCAAGGGCTAGTAAGCAAGCTAAAGCTATTATTAGCTTGCTGGAGGAATATGTGCTTAACAATGCTAGGTAGCTAGCTAGCATAAGTTGCTAGCTACCAGAATGCAACCTGTAAAACGTTGAAGTCATCTAATATGACCCCTTTAGTATAGAAGGTTTGTTAACATTTTGAAATGGTATGATGATTTATGTGCCATAATTATAACGAGGAGAAGTTCCTCACCTCATCCAGAGCAGACTGCCAGTCTTTCTTCCCTGCTAAGCCTAGCTAGCCATCTGCGTCCGCATTTGGTCCACCTGTTTACGAGGGGAATCTTTTCCATGAGCACAATTCCTGCCCGCATTTTAAGCCCCACCTACCCAAACTCATGATTTGTTGGGGGAAATTGTCTGAGATCCCCCTCTCCCCATTTCTAAAAGTCCGAGAGTAGTTAACATCCTACCCAGATCTTGTGGCGTTACCCAAGGTCTGGCTCCTCTAGACTAATTGGAGCAGTGGGGGGGGGGGGGGGGGGGGGGGGGAATCATGGGTGAGACTAAAATGAATTTCATTACAGCCACTGAGAGGACTGACCATGAAGCAGTAGACTCCTTGCCACCACATTCCTCTTTGAAAAGTGTTTGGTCTTTTCACCTATTGCCAATAACATACCCATGGCCTTTAAATGTGCTACAGATTTCTCAGAATTTCTCCCATGTGGGAGGGCGAATTGCAACAGCACAAGTCTGCAATCATAACAAAATCTCCTCATCCCACTTCCCCATAACATAGTGGAGACTTGCATTTTGAGCCTTTTACTTTCAGTTTTGGTCCACCAGTTTAGATGGTACAATGACTCCCTGCACTATTCAGTGCTTGTATTCTTCAACAAACTGCCATTGAGCGAACAGTGTAGAGTTTTAGCAACCAGGAAGTGACAAGGCGATTTCTACATTGACATACCCCGGGTTTCCACTAGACAACACAGTCAGTCAAAACAGAACAGCTTTCCCATTTTGACAACAGAAGCCGGCGGGAGAAATCAATAGGCAAATATCGTAGCCAATCACAACACTGGCGGATAAGTATTACTGTGAAAACACTCATTCCACCATTATTCCCCTTGCCTCTCCACAAAACATTTCTAGAAAATAAATAAAATGCCTTTCGTGAACCAACACTCACACTTGCTGTTTTTCCCCCCCCTTACTAGCTCTGACTTTGCTGATAACTACTTTGAGGAGAAATGTACTTACTATGACGTGTAGCTATCTTAAGATGAATGCACTAACTGTACGTTGCTTAGGATAAGAGCGTCTGCTAAATTACTCAAATGTACTGCAGCTACATTATACATTCTGAAATAACAATGCAAAAAAAATCATGTTTAATCCTGTGTATCATCTATAACAGTTTCATGAGATAAAGCGGTGAATCTTTCAATGGACTGACATTCCTCTTTAATGCATAACAACCAGACAAACAAAATGTCAATTATCACACTCAGAGGTTTTATTCAACTCAAAAAAGTATAAAATCTATATGTTTTGAATCCTGTCACATTCGTTAAGTGACTAGCCTAACATTTCAATGCCCTTTTAATTTGAATGTCATTTTCAAACTGAGGAATACTTGATCAAAAGGTCAGTCTCAACTTAAGGAACATTTCTTTAGATAGAAAATAAAACCATGACTTGAGAACAAAGACAGTGGGGCAGAGAGAAAGAGAGAGAGAGAAGGAGAAAGAGAGAGAGAAAGAGAGAGAGAAAGAAAGAGAGAGAGAAAGAAAGAGAGACAGAGAGAGAGAGAGACAGAGAGAGAGACAGAGAGAGAGACAGAGAGAGAGACAGAGAGAGAGACAGAGAGAGAGACAGAGAGAGAGAGAGAGAGAGAGACAGAGAGAGAGACAGAGAGAGAGACAGAGAGAGAGACAGAGAGAGAGACAGAGAGAGAGACAGAGAGAGAGACAGAGAGAGAGACAGAGAGAGAGACAGAGAAGTGGTTCAGTTGGATAGACACGTATCTGCTAGGTTGGGGTTTAATGTGCCAATAATGACCCGAGTCAACAGGCTGGGCAAATAGGTTTGGCCTGGTCACCTCTTCAGTCTCTAATGATAAATCACCTTCCCCAGTCTCTTAGAGTGTTTTTGGATATGCCACCTGCCCCGGTCACAAATCACTAACACCGGTCTAACTCTGGGAAAACGCAGCTGGGACTCAAGGCTTCACATTACAATGTTCATGCAGCATAGCCCTACCGGTAGAGTGCATGCCCAATTCACTGTTTCCTTCTTAGTGGTACACTAGTGTGGATGGATATTGTAACAGAGCTCAGATGTTATATGTGCCCTTCTTCACCAGCATACTCTCATTAGCTAAAATTGGTCATTTGAATGTAAATTATATTTTTGTCTGTAATGTCTTTTTAGTTATGAGTCGGACCCCAAGAGTAGATGTCATAATGGCATCAGCTAAATCGGCATCCTAATAAAACATCTAAAAGGGGTTAATCAATCAGAAAACTCCAACATCCTATTCATCTCGGCAAATTACAGAACTGTCCATAGTTGAAATGTTTAAGCACACTTCAAGCCGCTAATCGTGTCCTAAACAAGTACAACGGCCACTGTGAAAAAATTTAACTTCCATTCACAATCCGCACCCATTCAACCTATCCTAGATTTACAAAGTCATTACTTCCAAACAAAAACACTTTCCGGGGTTCTCATAGGCTTACGTTGTTTTGATTATTGCTTGAACAGTCACAAAAATTATATTTGGTCGTGCTAGTTGCAAAATTCCTATTTTGGATGCAGCAGTTTGCTGAAATGCTAACGCTCATTGATATAGGCTGGTAGCAAAGCTAGCCAAAGTGCCATTTTATTGGATTAAGTGTTTATTTGTTTTGGTGTAATGCAGTTGATTTGCAACGATAACAAACATATTAAGCAGGACATTCGTGAGACTTTCAATCCAATTATAATCCAAAATGTGTGTGAAATACACTCATAAGCAACATGTAAATGTAAGATTTTTTTTGCTGCTGGTCTGTAGACGGGTTGGTCGTTTAACAACAAAACCGGAGTGTGCGCAACAGACGGGGTTGGCTTAGATTGTTGACACATGTAAACTATATTTCGTATCTAATATTTATTGAAAACAAATACATTTGCACAATGAGCACTTGTCTCTCAAATCGTTAGTTATTGGTTAGCTAGCTAGTAAATTTTTGCCATATTAGCATAAACGTGACATCAGTCAAAACAAGACATGGTATCAAGAAAAAGATAATTCTAGCTGAAAAATCTAGCTGAAACGAGCCACCTACAAATTTCCCACATGGCTAGCAACAAAAACAAGTTGCCGCCATCTGGCCATCCAGAATCCCAATAACACATTGCCTTCTGCCCCATTGAAGTGTGTGCATTGTTTTCATGACGTTGTCAGCTAACCAGTCTATGAGAACTCCCCTGTGTTTCCCCCATGGTATGGTAATTGTAAATAGCAACTCAGAGTATGGGTTGTGCCATTTCCTTGAATAATCAAATTACAGTGCATTACAAGTCCAAGGCTTGAAGGCCAGGTCTCTCTGGAGAAAGAGGTCTTTTGACACCAATGGGACTTCCTAGTTAAATACAGGCTAAATAAAAACACTTCGGATTGGGCCAGAGCTAGCTAGATAAAGAGCCTTCGGAAAGTATTCAGATCCAACTTTTCCCACTTTACAGCTTTTATCTAAAATAGATTGCCTGCAATGACCAAAAAAGTTTTTAAAGATCCTCAGCAATCTATACACAATACCCCACAATGACAAAGTGAAAACAGAAGAGACACTTAAGCAAATGTATTAAAAAGAAAACAGAAATAACATATTTACATAAGTAAATGCCATGAAACTCGAAATTGAGCTCAGGCTCAGGAGTCCACCTGTGGTAAATTCAATTGATTGGATATGATTTGGAAAGGCACCACCTGTCTATATAAGGTCCCGTAGTTTACAGTGCATGTCAGACCAAAACCCAAGCCATGAAGTCAAAGAAATAGTCCGTACAGCTCCGAGACAGGATTGTGTTGAGGCACAGATTTGGGGAAGAGCACCAAAACATTTCTGCAGCATTGAAGGTCCCCAAGAACACAGTGGCCTCCATCATTCTTAAATGGAAGAAGTTTGGAACCACCAATACTCTTCCTAGAGCTGGCCACCTGGCCAAACTGAGCAATCCGGGGAGAAGGGCCTCGGTCAGGGAGGTGACCAAGAACCCGATGGTCACTGACAGAGCTCCTCTGTGGAGATGGGAGAACCTTCCAGAAGGACAACCATTTCTGCAGCACTCCAATCACGCCTTATGGTAGACTGGCCAGACGGAAGCCAGTCCTCAGTACGACAGCCTGCTTGGAATTTGCCGAGAGTCACCCAAAGACTCACAGACCATGAGAAACAAGATTCTCTGGTCTGAAGAAACCAAGATTTAGGCCCAAGCGTACAATGGCAAGCATCACATCTGGAGGAAACATGACACCATCCCTACGGTGAAGCATGGTGGTGTCGGCATGATGCTTTGGGGATGTTTTTCAGAGGCAGGGACTGTCAGGGACTGGGAGAATAGTCAAGATCGAGGGAAAGATGAACAGAGAGATCCTTGACGAAACCCTGCTCCAGAGCACTCAGGATGCCAGACTGGGGTGAAAGTTCACCTTCCAACAAGACACCGACCCTAAGCACACAGCCAAGACAACGTCTGAACCCGGACTTGAACCCGATCGAACATCTCTGAAGAGACTTGAGAGCTTAATACTATACTTTTGGAGAATCTCCCCAAAACACCGGTGTGCCAAGCTTGTAGCGTCATACCCAAGAAGACACGATGCTGTAATTGCTGCCAAAGGTGCTTCAACAAAGTACTGAGTTAAGGGTCTGAATACTTACGTAAATGTGATTATTCCTTATTTTTTAACAAATCAGCAAAAAAAAAATCTAAACCTTTTTTCTTCATCATTATGGGGTATGGTGTGGAGACGGATGAAGAAAAAAAGTAATATATTTTGGAATAAGGCTGTAACATAACAAAATGTGGAAAAAGTCAAGGGGGTCTGAATTAGAGGTCGACCGATTATGATTTTTCAACGCCGATACCGATTATTGGAGGACCAAAAAAAGCCGATACCGATTAATAGGTCGATTTTTTTAAATGTATTTGTAATAATGACAATTACAACAATACTGAATGAACACTTATTTTAACTTAATATAATACATCAATAAAATCAATTTAGCCTTAAATAAAGAAACATGTTCAATTTGGTTTAAATAATGCAAAAACAAAGTGTTGGAGAAGAAAGTAAAAGTGCAATATGTGCCATGTAAGAAAGCTAACGTTTAAGTTCCTTGCTCAGAACATGAGAACATATGAAAGCCTGTGGTTCCTTTTAACATGAGTCTTCAATATTCCCAGGTAAGAAGTTTTAGGTTGTAGTTATTATAGGAATTATAGGACTATTTCTCTCTATACCATTTGTATTTCATATACCTTTGACTATTGGATGTTCTTATAGGCACTTTAGTATTGCCAGTGTAACAGTATAGCTTCCATCCCTCTCCTCGCCGCTACCTGGGCTCGAACCAGGAACACATCGACAACAGCCACCCTCGAAGCAGCGTTACCCATGCAGAGCAAGGGGAAAACTACTCCAAGTCTCAGAGCCAGTGACGTTTGAAACGCTTGTCGTGGCAGAATCAGATTTAGCTAAGTAACATAGATAAGATGTTATTTTCATCATATGCTTGTGAGATACTTGTCATTAGAATCTTCTGAGCTAGGGATCGGTAACTTGGGGCCAGAGAGGGGAGAGGTCAGGCTTGTCTTCATATGTCAATGTATCTGTTAAACCATGTGGTGCTAAGTAGAATATTAGAAGGGGAGGAGGACAGAGTGGAATGTTGGTTTCTTATGGGAACGTTGTTTGTAACTATTCCTAAACCATGGGATGGAGTTATTAATTGGGAAACCAGTTAATTATCTCATACAATGTCTGTACGCCAGTCACTCCCTACTTTTCTCATAGGGGGAAGGAGTTTGGCCGTGTTTGGAACCATTGTATGTCCCCTCTGAGGTTGCCCTTATCTTGACCTAGTATTTGACCTAAGGGGCTCACTGTCTGATTTTGAGTTTGTCCAGGTTTGGGAGTATCTAGAAATGACAATTGATATATGCCATTGGATGAGGTAATGTTTTGGTAGACAGTGAAGTATCAAGCATGAGATTTAAACCTTGTCTTGGGAGATCAAACTGAACGATGATTTATAGCTGATGCTGTCTAGCGATAGGATACTCTTCTTTCGGGTAAAGGATTCTTTGTAAGTTGAGAGGGGTGTATCTTGGCTATAAATGAAACTAAGAATTGTTTTGTAGGCA
This sequence comes from Salvelinus namaycush, assembly GCF_016432855.1. Classification (NCBI taxonomy): domain Eukaryota; kingdom Metazoa; phylum Chordata; class Actinopteri; order Salmoniformes; family Salmonidae; genus Salvelinus; species Salvelinus namaycush. Next base: position 34,028,915 of record NC_052307.1, read on the forward strand.
CTCAGAGAATTCATTTATAGACACTGAATTGATCTGAGAGTCATTAAAGGGCTTTGGTGAAGCTTGTATATATATATTAAAGATGGAATATATAATTTAACTCTGACTTGTGTGTGGTTGGCTCTCTCTCTCTCTTTATTGAGTAATACAGAAAATTACCACGACACGCTATATGCTTCTCTCTTTGTTTACAATGGTGCTAACTCAGATAATAGCATCGTTTGCTTTCGCCAAAAAGCCTATTTGAATTCTGACATGTTGGCTGGATTCACAACCAGTGTAGCTTTAATTTGGTATCTTTCATGTGTGATTTAATGAAAGTTAGATTTTTATAGTAATATATTTGAATTTGGCGCTCTGCATTTTCTCTGGCTTTTTGCCAAGTGAGACAGTAGCGTCCCGCCTAAACTCAGATTTTTGGATATAAATATGAACTTAATCGAACAAAACATATATGTATTGTGTAACATGAAGTCCTATGAGTGTCATCTGATGAAGATCATCAAAGGTTAGTGATTCATTTTATCTATTTCTGCTTTTTGTTACTCCTCTCTTTGGCTGGAAAAATGGCTGTGTTTTTCTGTGGCTATCTACTGACCTAACATAATCGTTTGTGGTGCTTTCGCCGTAAATCCTTTTTGAAATCAGACATGTTGGCTGGATTCACAACAAGTGTAGCTTTAAATTTGGTGTCTTTCATGTGTGATTTCATGAAAGTTAGATTTTTATAGTAATATATTTGAATTTGGCGCTCTGCATTTTTACTGGCTTTTGGCCAAGTGGGATGTTAGCGTCCCACATATCCTAGAGAAGTTAAATAAAGATTAAATAAAGGTGTCCAAAAATACCGATTTCCGATTGTTATGAAAACTTGAAATCGGCCCTAATTAATCGGCCATTGCGATTAATCGGTCGACCTCTAGTCAAAATTATTGTTAACCCCGTTTTCAAAAATGTAGCACCTTCCCTTGCGAGGATAACGACAGACTTTTTCTAAAATATTTTATGAGATTGGAGAACACGTTGGGAGGGATCGCCATACAGAATCTTTCCAGATCCTTGATCTGCACTTATGGACTCCCCTCTTCAATTCAAACCACAGGTTTTCAAATATGAATACTGAGAAGCCCATTGCAAAAGGTTGATTTTGTGGTCAATTAACCATTTCTTTGTGCTTGGGGTTGTCTTGCTGGGAGATCAACTTGCAGCCATGTGTCAGCCTCCTGGGAGAGGCAAACAGGTTCCTGGTATTTGGTAAAGTTCATGATGCCCTTGACCCATATCAAAGATCCACCACCATATTTTACCGTAGGTACGAAGTAATTTTTTGCATATGTTTCTGTTTTTCAACACCAAACTCACCATTGGTGCGCGTGACCGAAGAGCTCTATTTCACGTCATCTGACCATAGTGTCAGATCCAATCCAAGTGCCAATGCAGTTTTTCAAACTCCAGGCAGTGCTTTGGTCAGATGACATGAAAATAGAGCTCCTAGGAAACCCACAAACCAGTTGTGGGTTTGGAATCTATATTTACAACTCAATCTAAATAAATAAAAATTACTCAACAGCTGTCAGTCAAGCCCCCTCCCCCAATGCTCTCACCTGTCCCATCAGGGGTGGAACGCACAAACGTGGGCAGCATCTTGACAGCGGCCGTGGGGTTGGAGTCCCGGCCCAGACCCTTGTCCATCTCCCGTCGGAATCTCACCGACACGTCCATCAGGTTCTCGTCCGATAACCGCAGGTGGTACAGGTATTTATCCACCTTGAGAAAAAGAGAGTAAGCTAGAGTAAGCTAGCAACTGGAGGTGCTACAAGTATTTATCCAACTGACCTTAGGAAAGGGAGCGAGCGAGATAGGAAGTTGGATGAGTAAGCCTTGTTTGATCCAGAAAGGCTCATAGGGTAGGAGCTGATCTCCTGATTCTGTAGCATGAGGCAGATTGATGTACCAGTGCACACCCTGGACAGCAAGCTAGGATAAATATGAACCAATATTCCCTATTGATTACGAACTACGTCTGACATGAGTATCCAATGCTCATGAGGGTTGCCATGCAGTGACATCAGTAGCTATGCAAAGGAACCATCATCTGTTTGTTTAGGCCTAGATATTTGCTTACGTGGTTATAAGCTTGTGTCTATATTTTGTCGCTTTACCACTGAAGTTAGCCTACATAATGTTGTGTTCAATTAGTGTGAGTGTGTGTCAGGGTTTCCGTTAGCTGATTAAACTGTTTCTGGACAAAATAACCAGGAGACAAAAAATTCCATTGCAAAATAATGCTTTTCATTCATTGCAGGAAATACATTTGACCGTCATGCTTTTATTTTTTTAATTCACCTTTATTTAACAAGGTAGGCCATCCATCGTTAAATATCCTACCTGGCAAATGTTTCAAAAATGATGTCTTATTGGCTGCTTTATTACAGGAGTTGCATGTTCTGTTCAGATTAATTACCATAATCTAAAATGTGATTCCTGTCATTCTGAGCACAGTGGGTGGATGCCCTAATGGGTTACACACCCAATGCATATGAGTCTGGTAAATTTCTCAAATGGTCGGTAAATTAAAATCTTCCCGGTCACGTTGTTCGGCGCCACATTTTCCAAACGGAAACCCTGGTGTGTGTGTGTGTGTGTGTGTGTGTGTAGCTATGGTCCGGAGCCAGTAGGGACAGTGGCATTACATCTTATCATACTACAATCTCCCCTGGCTGAAATGCCAACAGTCATGTGGTAATGCCCGCTTTGTCATGATAATAGTAATGGTTCAGAATCTGAACAGTGTGACTGTTTCCACAGTCTGGGTGACATTACAGACAAGCAGTCAACAGAGAGACTACACAATGGAAAATCATAATTATCTATCTTATTTGTTAGGCACGTCGTCTACAATAGTCCTAGACCCATTTCACTGTCAAAGCCAAATCTGACTACCTCTGTAGGCCTCAACTCAAACCTCCGATAAAATGTTATTGTACTGGAAGTCACATTTCCCCAGGGCTAACTAACCCCACCCCCTGCATTACTGGTTGGCTCCAACTCCAGGAACTGAATGGCTCTGCTAGGCAGCAGCCATAAGAACTGTACAAGCAGCTGATTTCACACATGGCCCAACCACATTACTCTAAATACCAGGAACCTCACTGACTTGCAAAACGTGTCCGGCAGCAAGGAGCATGTGACTGGAGGAAGGGGGAACACGAGACGAGTGAAAAGGTCTAGGAAACCACAAACCAAATATTATGGCTTTATTGTATTTGTCTCAAATGGCTAGACCTAGCTGTCTACAGTAAAAGCCGGCAAACTGCAACATATCAATGATATCAGCATGTATAGGCTAAAAGTGGTAGACTGCTGCCTTGCACAATCACGTGGCCCAGCGCCACTAAGTAAGGTAAGACCCTGGTACAGTGGCTGAATCCCGAATGGCACTGTATGCATGTAGTTACACAACTTTTGACCAGAAGGCTCTAGTCAAAAGTAGTGCACGACATAGGGAATAGGGTGGCATTTGGGACACATCCCCTTAAGTCACCTTGGCCTGAAGGTCCTGGCTAGCAAAAAGACTGATTAATAAATATCTGATACAGACAGAACACAACGTTCCAGCAGCAACCTGGAACAGACTGACCGTACAACATTCAATCTGAAACTGGAGATGGACTTAGAAAGCAGAACCTCACCAGAAAGGGAGGGGTAGAGGGAAAATGGGGAGTAGCGAGGGAAGAATGGTCGAGACATGACACTACCATAGCCACAAGAAGATGTTGTGAGTTAATGGAAGGCCTTAAATTTTACGTCATTAAGGTCTACATGACATTAGACACTCAGTATATTTTTTAATACTACACAAATGACGGAAATCTACTCTGACACTGTCAAACAGATAAATAAAAATGATAATAAAAGACCAATTGTAGAATATTAGGAGATAACACAATATTAGAGATAACACATGCATACATACATACATACAAGACCAAAAGTACGTGGACACTAGAGGTTGACCGATTAATCGGAATGGACGATTAATTAGGGCCGATTTCAAGTTTTCATAACAATCGGAAATCGGTATTTTTGGACACCGATTTTGCATTTTTATTTTTTTATTTTTACACCTTTATTTAATCTTTATTTAACTAGGCAAGTCAGTTAAGAACACATTCTTATTTTCAATGACGGCCTAGGAACGGTGGGTTAACTGCCTCGTTCAGGGGCAGAACGACAGATTTTCACCTTGTCAGCTCGGGGGATCCAATCTTGCAACCTTACAGTTAACTAGTCCAACGCAATAACGACCTGCCTCTCTCTCGTTGCACTCCACAAGGAGACTGCCTGTTACGCGAATGCAGTAAGCCAAGGTAAGTTGCTAGCTAGCATTAAACTTATCTTATAAAAACAATCAATCATAATCACTAGTTAACTACACATGGTTGATGATATTACTAGATATTATCTAGCGTGTCCTGCGTTGCATATAATCTGACTGAGCATACAAGTATCTAAGTATCTGACTGAGCGGTGGTAGGCAGAAGCAGGCGCGTAAACATTCATTCAAACAGCACTTTCGTGCATTTTGCCAGCAGCTCTTCGTTGTGCGTCAATCATTGCACTGTTTATGACTTCAAGCCTATCAACTCTCGAGATGAGGCTGTTGTAACCGAAGTCAAATGGCTGGCTAGTTGGCGCGTGCTAATAGCGTTTCAAACGTCACTCGCTCTGAGCCTGTGGTTGTTTCCCTTGCTCTGCATGGGTAATGCTGCTTCGAGGGTGGCTGTTGTCGTTGTGTTCCTGGTTCGAGCGAGGAGAGGGACGGAAGCTATACTGTTAAACTGGCAATACTAAAGTGCCTATAAGAACATCCAATAGTCAAAGGTTAATGAAATACAAATTGTATAGAGGGAAATAGTCCTATAATAACTACAACCTAAAACTTCTTACCTGGGATTATAGAAGACTCATGTTAAAAGGAACCACCAGCTTTCATATGTTCTCATGTTCTGAGCAAGGAACTTAAACGTTAGCTTTCTTACATGGCACATATTGCACTTTTACTTTCTCCTCCAACACTTTGTTTTTGCATTATTTAAACCAAATTGAACATGTTTCATTATTTATTTGAAGCTAAATTGATTTTATTGATGTATTATATTAAGTTAAAATAAGTGTTCATTCAGTATTGTTGTAATTGTCATTATTACAAATAAATAAATACATTTTAAAAATAATCGTCCATTTAATCAGTATCGGCTTTTTTGGTCCTCCAATAATGGGTATCGGCGTTGAAAAATCATAATCGGTCGACCTCTAGTGGACGCCTGCTCGTTGAACATCTCATTCCAAAATCATGGGCATTACTATTGAGTTGGTCCCCCCCTTTCTGCTATAACAGCCTCTACTCTTCTGGGAAGGCTTTCCACTAGATATTGGAACATTACTGCGGGGTCTTGCTTCCATTCAAATACAAGCACATTAGTGAGGTTGGGCACTGATGTTAGGCGTTCCAATTCATCCCAAAGGTGTTCGATGGGGTTGAGGTCAGGGCTCTGTGCAGGCCAGTCAAGTTCTTCCACACAGATCTCGACAAACCATTTCTGTATGGACGTCGCTTTGTGTACAGGGGCATTGTCATGCTGAAACAGGAAAGCACATTATTGTCGAGAATGGTATTGTATACTGTAGCGTTAAGATTTCCCTTCACTGGGACTAAGGGGCCTAGCCAGAACCATGAAAAATAGCCCCAGACCATTATTCCTCCTACACCAAACTTTACAGTTGGCACTACGCAGTCGGGCAGGTTGCGTTCTCCTGGCATCCGCCAAACCGAGATTCGTCCGTTCAACTGAAGAGTGATTCATCACTCCAAAGAACACGTTTCCACTGCTCCAGAGGCCAATGGCGGCAAGCTTTACGCCACTCGAGCCGACGCTTGGCATTGCGCATGGTGATCTTAGGCTTGTGTGCGACTGCTCGGCCATGAAAAGCCATTTCATGAAGCTCCCAACGAACAGTTATTGTGCTGACATTGCTTCCAGAGGCAGTTTGGAACTCAGTAATGAATGTTGCAAAGACAGATTTGCAACAGCACTCTTCGGTCCCGTTCTGTGCGCTCCTGTGGCCTACCACTTCGCGGCTGAGCCGTTGTTGCTCGTAGACATTTCGTTTTCACAATAACAGCACTTACCATTAACCGGGGCAGCTCTAGCAGGGTAGACATTTGACAAACTTACTTGATTGAAAGTCACTGAGCTCTTCAGTAAGGCCATTCTACTGTCAATGTTTGTATATGGAGATTGCGTGGCTGTGTGCTTGATTTTATACACCTGTCAGCAACAGGTGTGGCTGAAATAGCTGAATCCACTCATTTGAAATGGTGTCCACTCCACATTAATATACACTACAGTTCAAAAGATTAGGGTCACTTAGAAATGTCCTTGAACTGGCCTTCTTTAGACTAGTTGAGTATCTGGAGCATTTGTGGGTTCGATTGCAGGTTCAAATGGCCAGAAACAAAGAACATTCTTCTGAAACTTGAGTCTATTCTTGTTCTAAGAAATGAAGGCTATTCCATGTGAGAAATTGGAAAGAAACTGAAGATGTCGTGCAACGCTGTGTACTACTCCATTCGCAGAACAGCACAAACTGGCTCTAAACAGAACAGAAAGAGGAGTGGGAGGCCCCGGTGCACAACTGAGCAAGAGGACAAGTACATTAGTGTCTAGTTTGAGAAACAGACGCCTCACAAGTCATCAACTGGCAACTTCATTAAATAGTACCCGCAAAACACCAGTCTCAATGTCAACCGTGAAGAGGCGACTCCGGAATGCTAGCCTTCTAGGCAGAGTTCCTCTGTCCAGTGTGTGTTCTTTTGCACATCTCAATCTTTTCTTTTTATTGGCCAGTCTGAGATATTGCTTTTTCTTTGCAACTCTGCCTAGAAGGCCTGCATCCCAGTTGCCTCTTCACTGTTTACGTTGAGACTGGTGTTTTGTGGGTACTATTTAATGAAGCTGCCAGTTGAGGACTTGAGGCGCCTACGTAGATATTCCATTGAAAATCAGCCATTTCCAATAGTCATTTACAACATTAACAATGTCTACACTATTTCTGATCATGTAGGGAACTTCTTATGGCTGCATGGGCAGTATTGAGTAGCTTGGATGAAAGGTTCACAGAGGTGCCCATAGTAAACTGCCTGCTCCTCAGTCGCTAATATATGCATATTATTATTCATATTGGATAGAAAACTCAGAAGTTTGAATGATGTCTGTTTGAATGATGTCTGAGTATAACGGAACTCATATGGCAGGCAAAAACCTGAGAAAAATCCAACCAGGAAGTGAGAAATCTGAGGTTGGTCGATTTTCAACTCATCGCCTATTGAATACACAGTAGGATATGGATCTGTTTGCACGTCCTACGGCTTCCACTAGATGTCAACAGTCTGTAGACCCTTGAATGAAGCTTCTACTGTGATGTGGAGCCGGATGGGAGCTGTTTGAGTCAGTGGTCTGGCAGACAGCCAGGTCACACGCATTTCACATGATAGGGACTTGCGTTCCATTACTTCTATAGACACAAAGGAATTCTCCGGTTGGGACGTTATTGAATATTTATGATAACATCCTAAAGATTGATTCTATACTTAGTTTGACAAGTTTCTTCGACCTGTAATATAACTTTTTGAAGTTTTCGTCCGACGTTAGGCTGGACCTGCACGAGCGTTTGGATTTGTTTACCAAACGCGCTTTACCAAACAAAAATAGCTATTTGGACATAAAGGATGGACATTACCGAACAAAACAAAAATGTATTGTGGAAGTGGGAGTCCTGGGAGTGCATTCCGACAAAGATCAGCAAAGGTAAGTGAAGATTTATAATGCTTTTTATGAGTTTTGTTGACTGCACAATTTGGCGGGTAACTCTATGGCTTGCTTTTGTGGCTGAACGCCGTTTTCAGATTATTGAATATTGTGTTTTGCCGTAAAGCTTTTTGAAATCTGACACAGCGCTTGCATTAAGAACAAGTGTATCTTAATTCTATGTAAAACATGTATCTTTCATCAAAGTTTATGATGAGTATTTATGTTATTTGACGTGGCTCTCTGCAATTTCTCTGGATATTTTGGAGGCATTTCTGAACATGGCGCCAATGTAAACTGAGGTTTTTGGATATAAATATTAACTTAATCGAACAAAACATACATGTATTGTGTAACATGAAGTCCTATGAGTGTCATCTGATGAAGATCAAAGGTTAGTGATTCATTTTATCTCTTTCTGCTTTTTGTGACTCCTGTCTTTGGCTGGAAAAATAGCTGTGTTTTCTGTGATTTTGCGGTGACCTAACAATCGTTTGTGGTGCTTTCGCTGTTAAGCCTATTTGAAATCGGACACTTTGGTGGGATTAACAACAAGATTACCTTTAAATTGGTATAAGATACATGTATGTTTGAGGAATTTTAATTATGAGATTTCTGTTGTTTGAATTTGGCGCCCTGCACTTTCACTGGCTGTTGTCATATCATCCCGTTAACGGGATTGCAGCCATAAGAAGTTAACCAGCATGGCTACAACAGCATTCTGCAGTGATACGCCATCCCATCTGGTTTGCGCTTATTGGGTTTTGCGCTCATTTGTTTATCAACAGGACAATGACACAACACACCTCCAGGCTGTGTAAAGGCTATTTGACCAAGAAGGAGAGTAATGGAGTGCTGCATCAGATGACCTGGCCTCCACAATCACCCGACCTCAACCCAATTGAGATGGTTTGGGATGAGTTGGACCGCAGAGTGAAGGAAAAGCAGCCAATAAGCGCTCAGCATATGTGGGAACTCCTTCAAGACTGTTGGAAAAGCATTCCAGGTGAAGCTGGTTGAGAGAATGCAAGAGTGTGCAAAGTTTAAGGCAAAGGGTGGCTACTTCAAAGAATCTAAAATATATTTTGATTTGTTTAACACATTTTTGGTTACTACATGATTCCATGTGCTATTTCATAGTTTTGTTGTCTTTACTATTATTCTACAATGTATAAAATAGTAAAACCCTTGAATGAGTAGGTGTCCAAACTTTTGACTGGTACTGTGTATATAAATAATAAGCTACTAAATCAACTTTCCAGTGGCACTGACTAAACCGATGAAGATAGCATGAATATGCATAGCCTAAGCTTCTCACCATACAGGTGATCGTCTCCAAGACAGGCCTGAGCTACTAAAACAGTGCTGTTCATCTGTTGCGAGAAGAAGAAAAAAATAGTTGCTTCTATTGACTGAGATTAGATTTCTCTTTTCAGCAGTAGGCATTTGCTTTGCAAACACATTTCCCAAGACGGTATTTTTACATTTGTTAAAGGCACTTTAGTCCCTCCAGGATTTTTTGTGATATTGGTGGGCAAAAGTTTTGATTTGCTGCACCAATCCTCACATATTGCATGGCAATATGCATGAATTTTGTGCAATTGGTAGCGGAAATGCGTTGACGAGGGAAACATTTTGTTGATGTGTGGCTTAATTGAACCATATAAAATGGGGAAAATGTGCACTGATTGGTTGAAATTGCAAGTCCTCTTTTTGTACTGCGGTGATGGGTCAGTATCATGAGATATTGTGAAATGATTTTACTGTTTTATGCAGAAATAATGCAGTGATTGTCAAATTTGCAAGCACTCGCATAATATGCAGGGAATTGTTGATTTTGCAAAAACAAAATGTGATCAGCAAATCCTGTAGGGGCTAAAATGTTGCTATTCACAGACACCACAAAGATAAATTAAATTCAGGACTGGCAGCTATTTTGAGCAAACCCATGAGTTTACCAGTCAAATTTCCAAGGTGAGAGGTTCCAAAATCCTTCTATGGATTATATTCTTATGACTACAACACAAGTTGTTTGCTATTTGGTGTGGGTGCTGCCCAAATTCAGTCAGTGTTCAGACAGGAGTAATTGTATAATTTGGGCAAAATTATTTCAATTTATCAGTGGGCGCTGCAGCACCTTCAGCACCCCTACTTCCCGCTGCTATGGACAGGAATCAATTTTGTCAGGGCATAAGTAGGGTAAAGCAGACTAGCCTAGAGAGAAAGGACCAGAAGGGTGAAAAGCCCAAATGTAACAGCCATTGACAGAGCAGGCAGATCAAAAAGGATAAGTATGTGACATTTATTTACCTAATGTAAAATGTTTTAAGTGTGATGCTAGTAGTACAGTCTGTGGCCACACCTTACAGACTTTGACTTGCAAACTCACAGCTGGTGAGTTTGTCTGGACTGGTGCAATACCAACAACGAGACAGCCTACAGGGAGGAGATGAGAGCCCTGGCAGAGTGGTGGCAGGGAAATAACCTCTCCCTCAACGTTAACAAAACGAAGGTGCTGATCATGGACTTCAGGAGACAGCAGAGAGAGCACACCCCATCCACATTGATGGGGCCACAGTGGAGAAGGTGAAAAGCTTCAAGTTCCTCTGCGTACACATCACTGACAATCTGAAATGGTCAACCCACACAGACAGTGTGGTGAAGAAGATTCAACAGTGAGGTCAGTACAGGTGCATTAATGCTGGGATCTCAAGGCCATCAGACTAAAATATCCATCACTAGCCAACCTCCACCCAGTACCCAGCCCTGAACTTAGTCACTGCCACTAGCTGGCTATTGTACATTGACATGGAACACTGGTCACTTTAATAACGTTTACATACCGTTTTATACATTTCTTATTAACCTTTATTTAACCAGGAAGGGCTAATTGAGATTTGAAATCTATTTTTCAAGTACATCTCAAGTCGATACTCAATTACAGACAGACATGAAAATCTACAGACAATCTAATAGTATACTGTATTCTAGTCAAGGCCATTTATTAAGCTATTGCTGTAAATATACGATCCTATCCACTTATTCTTCAGATATACTATATATTCTATCCACATTCTGTGCATGTCTATACATCACATACACACACATAGTTGAAGTCAAAAGTTTACATACACTTAGGTTGGAGTCATTAAAACTCGTTTATCAACCACTCCACAAATTTCTTGTTAACAAACTATAGTTTTGGCAAGTCGGTTAAGACATCTACTTTGTGCATGACAAGTCATTTTTCCAACAATTGTTTACAGACAGATTATTTCACTTATAATTCACTGTGCCTTTAAAAAGCTTGGAAAATTCCAGAAAATGATGTCATGGCTTTAGAAGCTTCTGATAGGCTAATTGACTTAATTTGAGTCAATTGGAGGTGTACCTGTGGATGTATTTGAAGGCCTACCTTCAAACTCAGGGCCTCTTTGCTTGACATCATGGGAAAATGTAAAGAAATCAGCCAAGACCTAAGAAAAATAATTGTAGACCTCCACAAGTCTGGTTCATCCTTGGGAGCAATTTCCAAACGCCTGAAGGTACCACGTTCATCTGTACAAACAATAGTACGCAAGTATAAACACCATGGGACCACGCAGCCGTCATACCGCTCAGGAAGGAGACGCATTCTGTCTCTTAGAGATTAATGTACTTTGGTGCAAAAAGTGCAAATCAATCCCAGAATAACAGCAAAGGATCTTGTGAATATGTCCGTAAAAGGTGCCTTTACGGAGGACATATTCAATCAATCCCTATCCCAGTCTGCTATTCCCACATGCTTCAAGAGGGCCACCATTGTTCCTGTTCCCAAAAAGCTAAGATAACTGAGCTAAACGACTACCGCCCCGTAGCACTCACTTCCGTCATCATGACGTGCTTTGAGAGACTAGTCAAGGATCATATCACCTGCACCCTACCCGACACCCTAGACCCCACTCCAATTTGCTTACCGCCCCAATAGGTCCACAGACGACAGAATTGCAACCACACTGCACACCGCCCTAACCCATCTGTAAAAGAGGAATACCTATGTAAGAATGCTGTTAATCGATTACAGCTCAGCATTTAACACCATAGTACTTTCCAAACTCGTCATTAAGCTCCGGACCCTGGGTCTCGACCCCGCCCTGTGCAACTGGGTCCTGGACTTTGAGGGTAGGAAACAACTTCTCCACCCCGCTGATCCTCAACACTGGGGCCCCACAAGGGTGTGTTCTCAGCCCTCTCCTGTACTCCTTGTTAACCCATGACTGCGTGGCCATGCACACCCCCAACTCAATCATCAAGTTTGCAGACGACATTACAGTGGTAGGCTTGATTACCAACAATGACGAGACGGCCTACAGGGAGGAGGTGAGGGCCCTCGGAGTGTGTCAGGAAAATAACCCCACACTCAATGTCAACAAAACAAAAGGAGATGATCGTGGACTTCAGGAAACAGCAGAGGGAGCACCCCTATCCACATCGACGGGACAGTAGTGGAGAAGGTGGAAAGTTTTAAGTTCCTCGGTGTACACATCACAGAATACTGAAATGGTCCACCCACACAGACAGCGTGGTGAAGAAGGCGCAACAGCGTCTCTTAAACCTCATGAGGCTGAAGAAATTTGGCTTATCGCCAAAAACACTCAAACTTTTACAGATGCACAATCGAGAGCATCCTGTCGGGCTGTATCACCGCCTGGTACGGCAACTGCGCTGCCCACAACCGTAAGGCTCACCTACACCACCCGATGTCACAGGAAGGCCAAAAAGATCATCAAGGACAACAACCACCCGAGCCACTGCCTGTTCATCCCACTTTGCTGCAGGAGGGACTGGTGCACTTCACAAAATAGATGGCATCATGAAGAAGAAAAATGATGTGGATATATTGAAGCATCATCTCAAGACATCAGTCAGGAAGTTAAAGCTTGGTCGCAAATGGGTCTTCCAAATGGACACTGACCCCCAAGCATACTTCCAAAGTTGTGGCAAAATGGCTGAAGGACAACAAAGTCAAGGTATTGGAGTGGCCATCACAAAGCCCTGACCTCAATCCCATAGAACATTTGTGGGCAGAACTGAAAAAGTGTGTGCGAGCAAGGGGGCCTACAAACCTGACTCAGTTACACAAGCTCTGTCAGGAGGAACGGGCCAAAATGTACCCAACTTATTGTGGGAAGGTTACCTGAAACGTTTGACCCAAGTTAAACAATTTAAAAGGCAGTGCTACCAAATACTATTTGAGTATATGTAAACTGACCCACTGGGAATGTGATGAAAGAAAGAAATCACTCTATTATTCTGACATTTGACATTCTTAAAATAAAAGTGGTGATCCTAACTGACCTAAAACAGGTTATTTTTACTAGGATTAAACATCAGGAATTGTGAAAAACTGAGTTTAGATGTATTTGGCTAAGGTGTATGTAAACTTCTGACTTCAACTCTATTTATACCCCGGACTACAACATTGCTCATCCTAATATTCCTATATTTTTGAATTCCCCTCTTTACTTTTAAAATGTATTGTTAGATATTACTGCACTGTTGGAGCTAGGAACATAAGCATTTTGCTACACCCGCAACAACATCTGCTAAATACGTGTATGCAACCCATAATATTAGATTTCACACAAAATAGCCCTGTCCTGCTACAAGCAACACAAAGCTCTCATAGATGCTGCCCTTGCCACTTATGCAGCACAGCTGAGAGGGAGAGTGTGTGTGTTTGGGGTAGTGAACCTAAACCTAAGGTGAGTGAGATGGAGAAGGGTGAACAGAAGATAAGTTACCAACCTGGTCTCAAAGCATTTCGTAATATTCTGTACGTAAATCCAAAACATTACTTTTAGGCAAAGGGGGATACCTAGTCAGTTGTACAACTGAATGCCTTCATCTGAAATGTGTCTCCCGCATTTAACCCAACCACTCTGAATTAGAGAAGTGCGGGGGGCTGCCTTAATAGACATCCACGTCGTCGGCGCCCGGGGAACAATGGGTTAACTGCCTTGCTCAGGGACAAATCAACAGATTTTTAGCTTGTCAGTTCAGGGATTCGATCCAGCAATTAGTATATGTTACGTTTCATATGGTATGAATTAATTTGTGGATGGCCATCACCCATTTTGTATGATATTTTATTCATTACAATTCATATATGTTACAAATTAACAAAACTTACAAAATGTTATGAATTTGGAGACCATATATGTTTGGAATTCTAGCTAACTGACTAACGTTAGCTAGCTAGGGTTTAGGGTTAAGTTGAGTTGTTAGGTTAAAGGGTTAGGACTAGCTAAAAGGGTTAAGGTTAGGGCTAGAAGAAGGGTTCACTAAAAGGGTTACGGTTAGGGTTAGCTAACATGCTAAGTAGTTGCAAAGTATCTAAAAAGTAGGTAGTTGAAAAGTTGTTAATTAGCTCAAATGCAAAAGTTGTCCGTGATGAGCTTCTTACTCGCACCCAACCAACCTACTTAATAAGTAACCATCTGCCTTATTTAACCATACCAAATGTAACATATACTAATGGATTTACGTTTACCATGTTACGTCTAGTCTATGAGACCACGCTGGACTTACGTAGAAGCACTTCATGATAGGCTCATTTTCACAACCATTTATCCTACTACTGATGTAAAGATAAGTGTGCATGCATCCTGTCTAATTATGTGGATAGTCCTGTTTAGGTCAGTGATGTAGACAGTCTTACGTTTCAGGTTCAGCCAAGCTAAACTGACATGCCAACCGTCTATTTCTCAAAACATTGCTAGGTCAGTGCTGCCATTTCTTGGAATCCCTGCCCATCCATAGACGGGGCCGACGGCTCTCTCTCTGGCATTGCATTGAAATGCGGAAACAAGAAGATGCGCAATTATTGCATATTAAACAAGTCAGTAAAAGTGAATAATACTTGGGCATATCTCGTCAGTGTCTTCAACTTTAATTTAGTTCGTTTGGATAGACATTGTGGGGCATTTGACGGAAAATAAAACCTATTAACTACCACTCCTTAGAGGAAATTCGACACAATGGAAACTAGCTAGACGCTCCACTGACGCAATGCCAATATGATCCGAGTCATCACACGACACGTGTGGCGTAATTCAAGTAACCTAGCCTCTTCTTTCGAGTGCTAGCTAACCGGTCAACGGCCAATATCACTTGTAAAATATGTCCCTTTATAACATAAAAAGAGCAAAGACATGTAGCTATGTTTTCTAGGCACTTACTTGTTGAACTTTGTCATGGTGGAGCTCCGTGAAGTAGTAAGCCAGAAGATGAGAGGCTATCATCGTCGTTGTAAATGTCCTTCTCTACCTCTTAGTTAGTTAGCTATGTCAATGTAATTATTTCCTATAGGGCTTGTTCGTTAAAGTTGTCGGCAACTAATCATAACGTCGAACAAAATCTTCTCTGGACTTCGTAATGACAACTTTAGAGATGAAGGCTACAGAAGTCACATCGATAACTTCCACCTACTTCGAACAAGTAATTCTTAATATTCTTCGCGTCATTGCTGGCGATTGGCCACGAGGAAGGTGTGGCTTCTCTTCTTGTCTAACGATAAGCAAATTATCATAATGATGAATATTATAATTAAACACAAGATGTCCTTAAATATTATTATTTGATCTCTCAGAGCAACTTTTAACATTTTTATATAATATTAATATATCTTATTCATAGAGATACAACTATAATCGAATATATATAAAACAGGAGTGAGTTTGGTTTGTAATACGGATTAAACTGATTTCAGAGTGCAGTTCCATCTATTGACATGATGTTCCTGATTACAGGACTTAGAATGACAATTCACATTTCTTACATTCATGAACTGCCAGAAGAAGAAAAACTCTCATCATAGGAAGAAAAAGACTGTATGGGGGAAGAATACAATTTAAGGCAGGAAATTGACAGGGAGGAGAGAATTATTTCAACAACAATGTAGCAATACATCCAATTTAGCACATGCTGTAGCCTATTCAGGTGCCACATTCAATTATGTAGCCTATCCTGTAGCCCATTCAGGTGTGAGTGTTTGATGTATTATATGCACCAAATCAAGGTCAGTCATTTTATGCAACAAGTAACAACTGAAATCATACTGACAAGATCACAGTACTTTGGTTCACATCTGCACTTCCCATGAAGCTGAATGACTAGGCATTATAGGGATCTGAGTATTCTTCTCTATTAGAACAATAGTAGGCTACTGTCTCAGAGGATGAGGGTTGGGGTCAGTTATATTTCAATTCAGAAAGTTTTTTGTGATCTTGATATTTCAGCATGGACTATAGATATAACCTTCAGATAATGGTGTGACTCAGACAGTGCTGCTCATAGAATCTCTGAGTTGGATACAATAAAACAGATCACAAGGTCAGAACATTGGGATCTAACTCCAAACTGCTGCTGCATAGCAGCTATTGTCCAGAAGAAATGCCACACCAACAGCCACTATTGTCACACCAGAGCAACGCAAACCTACTGGCTGAAGTATGCCTATCTCTTTGTCAGTACCTACGCAGTGGTCAGGCCATGTACTGGTCATTCTGCCAATTCTCATCCTCATTGTATCTCTCCATCCATCCATTGTATTCCTCTCCATCCATCTGAAACTTTCCCTCCTATGACTCCTTGTCGAAACCCTATGGGAGTGCACTAGGGAATAGAGTGCCATGTCAGAAGCAGCCCTTGTCAATACTGTGTTCCTTCCAAACACACACAGTACCACATTAAATCACGATTAAATTAACATAAACAAAGCCATTGCAAAAGGCCATCAGTACTGATTACAGCCCTCACACTGTTCATATTGGACACAATTCAAACAAACACTCAATAAAATGTGCCTTTTATATGAGTGTAGAAAAGGTCAGTAAATATTATGATGTTTCTAAATATTTCAAGGTTTGTATATCAATTGACTCTATTGCTCTTTTCCTTCTACTAATAAAGCATTGCTCATGCAACTCAGAAATACCAGCAACCAGTTTGGCATGTTTTGAGCACACAGATGTACACGTAAACATGAATGCAAATAGACATCACATTGTCATGCTGCCTTAGGTCATGCATTCGACTAATGCTGTACGATATGATCATATTCTAAACAGATGCTCATGTGGCAGAGGGAAATATCTGATCTAGCTCTGATCAGACTGAGGGGTGACTGGGAGTTTTAGGGCCCGTATTTATAAAGGGTCTCAGAGTAGGAGTGCTGATCTAGGATGAGGTCCCCTCTGTCAAAGCAATCTTATTCATTATGACCTAAAAGGCAAAACTGATTTAAGATCAGCACTCTTACTCTGAGAAGCTATATTAATACCGGCCCAGGTTCAGCTTTTGGATATAGCCTAACCCTCTCCTCTGTATTCTGGTTG